>NW_015386470.1:852843-853974 GCF_001527695.2 Protobothrops mucrosquamatus
CAGGCTCGTGTACCCTCCCGAGCTGCCAGTACCAGCCAGGAGGGGCACGGATCCAACAAACATGTGGTTGCATTCAGCCTCCCCAGGACCCTGTCCACGTCCTCGGGAGCAACAGAGTCAAACTCCTCCCATACAACCATCTCAAGACCTGCTTCCGTCTCCTCCCCCTGGGCCAACCAGTCGGTATCCAAGCCTTCTCAGATCCGCGCGACTTTGTCATGCAGATATTGAGCAAAATCCTCGGCCCTCCCCTCCAGGGGATCCGCCCCCTCAATTGAAGGAGGGAGCGGGTCACCCTGAAGAGGGCGGCCGGGCGGTTATCTGATGACGCGATGAGTGAGGAATAGTAGTTAGTCCTAGCCACCCTCATCGCCACTAGGTAGGATCTAACATGTATCCTTACCTGTGTTCGATCGGATTCGATTCGGCTGGCCCTCCAACTGCTCTCTAGGCGTCTTTTCCGACGTTTCATCTCTCTCAGCTCCCCGGTAAACCAGGGAGCCAGTCGAGATCTACGTCGGGTCAGAGGCCGCAAAGGCACGACTCGGTCCAATGCAGCGGCGGCAGTTGTCTCCCAAGCCGCCCCCTGGTTTTCCGCCGAGTCGTGGACCAGATCCTCCGGATATGGCCCAAGCTCCGTCAGGAACCTCTCAGGGTCCATCAGTCGCCTGGGACGGAACCATCTAGGCGGTTCCGTCTCCCTGCGGTGAGGGGGCGCGGTCCGGAAGTCCATCCTTAGGAGCGAATGGTCTGACCATGACAAGGGCTCAACAACTATTTCCCCTACTGTCAGATCATTCTGCCACTGGCCTGAGACAAAAATTAGATCCAGCGTGTGTCCACCCGTGTGGGTGGGGGCATGAGTTAGTTGGGTCAAGTCCAAGGCCGTCATGGAAGCCAAGAACTCCTGAGCTGCCGCCGACGTCTCACCCACTGATGGCAGGTTGAAATCCCCCAAGACCATAAGTCTGGGGGTCCCTACCGCCACCCCGGCTATCACGTCAGCCAGCTCAGGCAGGGCTGTTGATACATAGCAGGGAGCCAGGTATATAATCAACAAGCCCACTTGCACCCCTTGCCCCCACTTCACGAAGAGTGACTCCACGCCGTCTATCTGAGGCACAGTGGTCT
>NW_015386470.1:854222-863331 GCF_001527695.2 Protobothrops mucrosquamatus
ACTAATTTCTCCCTCCTCCCTCACCCCCCCACCCTCTCCCCCCACCCTTTCTACATCGCAACCCCCAGACATGGCTGGTCCTGACCTAAGGGGAACCTCCCCCCTCCCACCCACCCTGGTTCCCCCTAAAAATTTATTAAAACACCCCTGTAAAAAAGCTCTCAAATTAAATAATTTAGATAATTTTTTGCTAGTGACCACTGCATGCCACCTCTCAGGGTTCCACACCCCATCCTCGAGGCCCTGGAGATGTTACAGGGCCAGGCCTGCGCGAGGGGTGAGTCGCGCAGGGCCAGCAGGACCGTCTTAGTGTACATAAGTCCGATCAAAGGGAGTCCATGGCGTAGAGGGGGAGGATGATTTAATACCCCTCAGATCTTCCAAACCAAAGCCGAAAGGAGACAGGAAACAGTCAGTCATTAGCAGAGTATCAATCTCTATCATCAGTCTTACTTACTGATACCTCTCTGAAATGATATGATTGCATGGAGTGTTGAATTACTCACATTATTGTGAATTTCCCTGCAGAATTGACATGGATTTAAAAACCCCACACACCCCCAAAATCATATACCAGTGATGGCGAACCTTTTAGAGACCGAGTGCCCAAACTGCAACCCAAAACCCACTTATTTATTGCCGGGTGCCAGGTGGGCGTGGCCGTGGTAGTCATGCCAGACTGGGTGTGCGTGGTCACCTCAATGTTGTTTGTGGGGAGGGATGCCTGTGGGGGATGGGCAGGGTTGGGGGAGATCCAGGGGGTCTCTGGCAGGTGGGGCAGTGGGCAGGAGGCTCGTCCTGCGGGGTTAGGCAAGGCAAGGCGGGGCAGGGCAGGGGTGCCATTGCTACAGGGCATGGCGGGGCAGGGGCCAGGGCGGCTGCTGCCTGACACCATCGGCCCCCGCACACAGAGACCAGCAAGCACATGGGAGCCAACAATGTCCGTCAGCAGCCACAGCTTGCCAACCTCTCAACCGGCGCACTCTGGGGCTCCGCAGCCCGCTGCCAGCAGTTCAGAGAAGCATAGATGCAGTGGGTCGTGCCCGGGAAAAGGAGAGCATGCAAGGCCAGGAGGTATGGGACAGGAGGGAGGGAAACCAGCCATGCTGGGATGCATCCGGCCATGTGGGACCTCGGCGAGTTAGCGGGCGGCTGGTTGAAGAGGGACGGTTGCCATCTCCGGGGCATGGCGCGCGTGCCCACAGAGAGGGCTCTGAGTGCCGCCTCTGGCACGCGGGCCATAGGTTCACCACCACTGTCATATACTATACAAAGCAAGCCAGTGGATAAATCTGTCTTTCATCTGTCTGATAGAAATGTTGCATTTGCAAAAATTGGTAGAATAGTAATAACATTGAGGGAGCCTACGTATCTTACTGTTTTTGCTGTTTTCATTGAAAGGCCTTTGTAATGAGTAATGCAAGTATGAATGCAAGTTTATAGTAATGACTATTTGCATAATATTTACACAAAGAGAGAGCGCAAATGAATGAGCACAATAGCTTACAATAAACACTGACAATTTGGTACTTTTCAGATGTCTTGGACTTTATTCCCTATTAGTTCCAGACTATGGTCAATACAAATATAAGTTTCTAAAGATCCAATTCCATTCAAAAGTCATTTAATTACACCATACCATGGCTAAATTATATCATAAGAAAAAGAAATATTATGAGTCCTTTCAGATGGGTGGTTCATCAGTCACAAATTTTTGCAGTCACTGCAAAAATGTTAACTTTTAAAATGTTAAGACTTCTTTTTCTCAGCAGTGGAGAATTGTATAAGCAGAGGAATTGTGCAATAAGCTGGGCTTGAGTTATGCATGTTTCTTAATTAAATCGTGTAAACATATCAAAATGTCCTGATAAGCAGCCTAGAGCAGTGTTTCTCAACCTTGACAATTTTAAGGCATGTGGACTTCAACTCCCAGAATTCCACAGCCAGCAATGCTGGCTGTGGAATTCTGGGAGTTGAAGTCCACATGCCTTAAATTTGTCAAGGTTGAGAAACACTGGCCTAGAGCATACACAGTAATATTATGATATCTTTCAGTTAGATGGATATCTCAGCCAATTATATGTGACCTTTCTAAAAATGCAAAACTTGAAGAAGGAACCAAAAAGTGCCAGTAACTATTTTCTACAGAACTTGCTTCTTTCTATTTTATTCCACTTGCTTAAGCTGGTCTGCAGTAAATATGTAGCTGTGCTAATTGTTGGAATCTAATGATTGAGACCAACAGGAGCCAGGAATATAGACTCTGCAAAATAAAGAAGCTAAATGCTTGAACACATCTGATTTGTTTTGAGGAAAACAATTGGCCCTTCTTGTATGGGTCCTTTACTGATTAATTTTGCAGAAAATGGCTTTGCTAGAATTGTGCATGGGAACAGTTTGACTTTCAGTTGTATGCAGATAATAACTTGGCAAGGTTGAGAAGGTTTTATTTCTCTCTCTCTCTCTCTCTTCCTTTTATAGAGTTTCAAAGACATTATTGGTGGAGGCCTTTTGTAAATGAATTATCTGTTCCTCTTTTGAATAACTTTACTCTTTAATTCCCTGCGTCTGTGAATATGTAGCAAGCAAGCAAAGAAGCAAAGACATTTGGAGAGAATCTCCAGAGTCAGATAAAATATAAAACATTTTTTTCAAAGCATCCTTCTTGCCTCTACCACACGCATATTTATATGAGCTCAGATAAATACATTCATCTGAAGTGTTCACCAGGCACAATCAACAACACTGTAGGGTTGTTTGAGGGGTGGGGACTGCCATGTAGTAAGATGAATATATCACCTGAATAGCATCTTCGTGAATGAGAAACTCTGGTTTATTGAATTATTTTCCATAATAGTCCTATTTTTTTTCAACTGTTGTATCAAAGTAAAGAACATTTGTATTGTTGTATTTAACTTGATCCATTGTGGAATGTTAATAACTTTTGACTTGATTCTAGTGATTTTTAACTTGATTGTAGTGGTTATTAATGTCTGCTGTAACATTGTACCCGATTTGGGAAGTAGTAACTGATTCCATGTCCTGAAAGTAATTCAAGTTGGATTATGAAGTGAGAAATGATAACGATGCTGGAAATCATACTTAAGATTGATAGAATGAATGAGACACACAAAGAATATCAGATGCACAATATGATGAACAGGTGCTATTAAACTCACATCTTCTTTTTGGGTGGCCCTTAGATATCTTGTTGGTAACTGATAAGAAAAATGTGGGATGATCTAATCTTTTTAGTTGTTGTTCTTAGCTGCTATGGTAAGGCAGGACCTGGGGCAAATGTGCAGGGTTTTCCTTAGCAAAGCAAGCAAGAAATGGGTATCTACATTACACTTAACATAGAAACCTATCTAATTACACCATTGTGCTTCACAGAACATATTCTTACAGAGAATTTAGATTTGTATATTAGCAATCCAGTTACTTTTGGGGTATACCAGTAACTGACAATTGTATCATTCCCCAAATATCTGAAATATATCATAGAGAGAATGTTGTAAGTTGAAGCAGACGAAATACTATCAAGAGCAAGAGTACATATTGACACTTTCCAGCATATAAATATACTGCTGAGGTCAATTTTCAAAATGCTTCTTTAATAAAAAAAAAACCTATCAATATCAGTTCCCATTTGTGATTGCTGAGATTATTAATATATCTTTATGGCACTCTCCTAGAGAACTTGGATATGGTTCTGATAGAAAATTGGACTCTCCTGTGGTTTGCCTTTCATCATATATGGGTTCTGTGCTTTTACTTCAGATGCAATTTTAAAGTCCCCTTTTGAAATTCAGTTGTTACGTTAAATCATGCTCTTTTCCTCCCCTTTTCCCACTTTTGGCCATTGATGTAATATAGAGATATAAAACAGAAATATGACCTATTTCAGAAGTAAAAAAATCTCAGTTGGAGTAAGTAATTTTCTTCATTCAGCAGCAATTTTAAAAGCAAAATGCAAATAATTGATTGCTTGTTAGGCCCCTGAGGTTCATTCTTTCATACTGCAAGAAAAGGCAAGGAGCAAATAATCCCCTAATATTTTTATAGAACTGTTTCTTATGAATCAATAAATGCCTTAATAAAAAAAAAAGAAATGTATTTTCTTGGAAGGAGATTTAAACTCAGTCTTATAAATTAGCCTCCGTAATTAGACCTAAACATTAAGCCCAGCTATAAAAGTTGTTTTGAAGGAAGATTGTGTAGGGAGCTTAAAAAGTTGGTTTTATGTAATTTTGTGTACAGTATGTGAATGTGCTATTTAAGATCTTTTATTATACAGATAGTAAAGAATAATCTAGTTGGTGATTGGTGTGAGATGTATAGAAATGATCGTGGGATTATTCCACCTTGAGCCGTTTGGGAGGAGGATAAAAAAAGCCTCCCACCTCACACTAATGACATGAAACACAGAAGCTGATGCAGTGAATGTAAATCAAATAACTTATATATAACTGTATTTTCCCTGCCCTAAAAAAAATTATGAAGTTGAACGAGAATGCATTTTCATTACATGTACCTAGCTTAGGTACATTGAGACAACTGAAGATTCAGCACTGTATATGCCAAAGTGCATTGCCCATGTGTTTCAAAAAGTTTCTACATGAAACAATCTAGAACCTTCCTTTCCCAATTTTTGAGAAAAAGGAATATTTGCAAGTCGCAGTCGGAATGCTTGACATCAAGAACTTTTCAATATAGTGATTCCAATCCCCACACAATGAACTAGGAAATAGGGAAATAAATAAGAGAATCAAAATGTAGAATGGAATGGGGTGGAATGGGATGGGATGGGGTGGGGTGGGGTGGGGTGGAGTGGAATGGAATGGAATGGAATGGAATAGAATAGAATAGAATAGAATAGAATAGAATAGAATAGAATAGAATAGAATAGAATAGAATAGAATGAGTTGGAGGGGTCCTTGGAGGTTTTCTAGTCCAACCCCCTGCTCAGGTAGGAAACCCTATACCATTTCAGACAAAATTGTTCGATTGGTATTTTTGCTTTATCCACTCCAATACTTTTAGATGTCTTTGTCTATAAATCCAACAATAAATAAAATCCTTATTTTAGAAAAGAATGACTAATCTCAAATTAGGGCATAATTGAGGATGTGCTTCATCGGCTTTTCAAATGACTTCCTGTTATTACTGTTCATCGATTAGGTCATTTCCTGGGCAATAACACTGTTATTGATGTGTTGAGACAAGCAGGATTTGAAGTGGAGCACATACCTGCAGGACAACCAGTAGAAAAGTAAGTTTGATTTCCCTTCACTGATACTTTTTCATACGCTGATCTAACACTTTATTAACACTGTAATAAAGGTATATGATCTGACTTCTCCTTTTCATGTCAATAAGCAACTTTAATTGGCTAGAACTAGCATGAGCAGAAAAATTGTTGTTGTTTTTAATAAGCCATTGACCGTAAATATATAGCTTACTATATGAATAAATGTTTTGTTGATGGTTTTATTCTTGTCTTCTTCTCTAAACAAGTTGGTTAATGCAGCTTAGGTCTTTCCCTCTTAAATGCAATCTCAATATAATAATAGATGTATATAATCTTAAAATATAAAGCCCACCTTCAAAATGTTCAAAATGCCTGAATGAAAAGATTGTCAGATCAAATGCAAATTCCAAAGAATGTAGCTCATTGTTTGGGGCTCTCACAGAAAATTTTCTTTCACATGCTTGATAAGCTGGCCTTTTAAAATGAGGGCATTTTGAAAAAGTCCTTATCCTAAGGACTTAATATTTAAACAGCTGCATAAAGAAGAGCACACAGATAGTAAAGCCTAGTTTAAAGATTGTAAATTGCACTTGGAAAATAATTGACAAAATATGGAATAGTGACATGACAATAGCACCTTTCCAAATGGATCAGCGCTATAAACAATGATTTGTTTTGTTTTGTTTTCCCCAATATGGAAATAAATCTATAGGAGTAATGCTACATTAAAATACAAGGACAATGCCAGCTAAAAATTATAGGACATCTTACATTCCATGTTCAATTTCGTAGAAACTGTAGCAAAGATATCAAAAGAAAGAGATTTTTAAATTTCCATATTCAGTTTTGATTTCCATATTCTTGTCTGCTCTGACTGCAAGGGTAGCATTTGATAGACAAAAAGAATATAAGCATGAAGTCAACTTACACATTTATCTCAAATTAGTTTTCTCAGTGCCAAGTTCTTTTGAGTACAGATTGTGTTGAAATCTAAATATATATGGTTGATTGTAGAGGTGATAATAACCCAATCCAAGTGACAATTCAGTTTAAACCTCAGCACACCTGATTGTGCACAATACTTTATGCTATAAAATAATATATTCATTTTATTACCATTTATGATTTGCTACATTATTTTCTCCATAGCATTAATTAGCTCTCCATTAATAAATAAAAAAGCTGACCAGTTATAACACTGACATAAAATATGTTTAAAAATATGAAAGGAATAGTAAAATAATGAAATATGAAGCAGCATAGCATCTAAACAGCAGAAAATTAAAAAGTAGCTGGACAGATTTGAGAGATTACAGAAGAATTTTAATTGTTAAAACAAACTAGAGTTGTGGAAATAAAATGGTGCTTATCTGATTTTAAAGCTAGAGTCAAGGGAACATCTTTAAATTGCAGTCTACACTTGGTTGCATGCCAGCACTTCATCTGGAAAGAGCATCCAAGGACTTCTAAAGCTTCCAGATTTTCAAGACAAGTTAGGAACAACCTGGTATTAAGCAGTGAAAGGCCTAAAGATCAAAGCCAATTATTTTGACTTGAGTCCAAAGGACTGGGAATCACTGATGATATTGAAGCAATGGCATATGTTTATACTCAGGTAGCCCTCAACTTATCACCATTCACTTAGTGACCGTTCAAAATTACTGACACTGAAGAAATGACTTATGACTTGTTTTTCACACTTATGACCATTGACCATTGATCAAAATTCAGATGCTGGGCAACTGGTTCATATTTATGACAGTTGCAATGTCACGTGATTACCTGTTTCTACCTTCTCACAATGCTCACTGAACAACCGTCTTGCTTAGCAACAGAAATTTTGGACTTAATTATGGTCGTAAGTCAAGGACAGTTCCAGCTAACGTTTAAACCAATTAAACTTTCTAGGCCAGTTTTAAAAGCAGTTCAGTGTATACATGTACTTCAGGAGTCCAGCTACTGTAGCTGTTGTAGTAAGTTTTCAGAGAATGTCAGTCCCTCAAAAAGATTCCAATAAAGTAGATTGGAATTGGTTTACACTGTTTTCTTTCACACCGCACTTGTGCCTTCTAGATGGAACACTTCAGTCTTCACTGATGTTCCTCTGAAACAAAGTGATGCTACACTTTGTACTATCCCAAGTAGTTACAGAGCTTTCAAGCGGTATCATGCGCCTCTCGAGAATGCCAGCTTATCTACAGAAGTCTGTAACTTGTTTGTATTCACTCCTATCTGTCCTACACTCTTTCCACCCCCACCCCCACCACCTCAATATAGTAAGCTCATCAGTCTAGGAAACTTCACATTTACTTAAAGGGTTTCCAAAGCTAATCTGTTTAAACTGAACCGCAATGATTCAGAACGTATTTAAATCATTTTAACTAATCACGAAAGCTACTGAAACCCACAATTCACTAGTTCTAATTTTCTGTCTTTACCTTTACCTTTGGCTGGATTCATATGCGGTATTATGCCATATTTCTTTTAAATGAGATTTGTAATTTAAACATTAGCCACCAATCCGGCCAATGTGATTTAGCCAACATTCCATGGCTAAAAATTCTAGGTTTATCATTATATCTGAATGGTAAACCACTGTCTACAGAGATTTTTTTCAGACTCAGAGCAGATGTTTGATTCAATATGTGACCTACTGTAATAAAACCAAATGACACCCAATAGCACTGATAGTTTGGGCACTGGGTGGATAATGTGGGTGAAAACAGCTTAAAATACTTGGGGAGTATTGCCTCAAGTAATAGGTTTTGGACAAAGAGGTTCTGTGTGATTTTTAATACGTAGACTGATAGTTGTGCCTTTTAAAACAAGGGCAAATGCAGTCCTGATCATTTGACCAATATTATTTTGAACCCTACAGTGAGTTCAGAAGGAGTACAATAGAACTGAGGTAGTATATTTGGATTGGCTGGTTCTAGTCAAACAAGAACATAGCTATTTGTTTGTACCATCTGTAGTTTTTAAATTCTCCACAAGGCAAGACCAACATAGAAATTATTTCAGTAGTCTGGATTGGATGAAAATAATACACATATTACTCAGAATGTCAGGTCAGTTAGGGAAAATTTCTAAAGCCATGCCTGCTGCTAATGTAACTTTTTCTTTCAGTGACAAAGCTGAATGTAGGGAAGCTCCAAAGTGAGAACTTGGGGTTTTGTATTGAAGAAATAGCCCTTTCTAGAACTGGTTGCATGGTGGCCAGACTATTTTACAACCAAAGCATTTACACTTTGTCAGACTGAAAAAGTATAACTTACTGGTGACAGCATAGTTTCAATTTGTGGATCATTTATATACATTTTTATAGCCACCCAGTCAGTACACAGCTCAAGATGGCCTCCAGCATCAACTAACAGTAGTGAATTTCATACCAACCACATAATAGAAAAACATGAATAAACCAAAACTGAAACATATGCACACAAAGTGCCAAGACAAACACATCCAGTGGATCCTACCACACCCAGACTCAATGCTTGGGAGGGGGGGAACAGATTTGTAATGCCTTCTAAAAGCCAGGCAAGAGTGGGGCCCAGCCGGAACTGAGGGACAATGCTGTTCCAAGGATAGAGTAATAATAGTGAAAGTACATCGCATGATATTGCCTAAGTGACAGGATTCAGAGCATGCCAGCTCTCTTAGATCTTACTGAACATGCAGAAATGATTGAAGACAGAGAGTCCCACAATATTCAGAGGATGGATGGATAGATAGATAGATAGATAGATAGATAGATAGATAGATAGATAGATAGATAGATAGATAGATGGATGGATGGATGGATGGATGGATGGATGGATGGATGGATGGATGGATGGATGGATGGATGGATGGATGGAT
>NW_015386470.1:863431-919418 GCF_001527695.2 Protobothrops mucrosquamatus
GTAGGCAGGCAGGCAGGCAGGCAGTCAACTCTTAGTGACCACAGAGATTTTTTTTCTAGGAGTATCTGTTTCCAGTAGCCCTTCAGTTCTTCCAGCAGTACATCTATCACAGCTGTAATTTGCTGCTGGTCTTCCTCATCTCTTTCCTTCTACCTTTGTTGACATTACAGCCTTCACCAGAGAGCTAGGTTTTGGCATAATTAGAATGCTGGGTTGAGCAGTTCAGTGATTGATTTGTTTGTTTTCTTGTCTACTGTGGTATTCTCCAACACCAAAGTTCTAAAGCACCAATACCCTTTGTATCCTGTTTCTTCAAAGTCCTTTATCTAAATATATAATATAGTTATATATCCATCCATTCAAAGCTATAAAAAAATCTAATGAAAAGAGGCAGTTCTATTCATGTCCAAGAATGTTGTACGTTGTGTAGAAGCTGCCTTGCCATGTCATTACTACGGTATATCCAATGCACTTAATTTTTACTTGTTCCTGAATATTGCAAGGATCAAAGCACAAAAGTGCAAAATAACTAAATGTTAAATTTATAGGTTGATACATTATGGGTTAAGTGGCTGCTTTATATTTGCTGTCAATTTCTCCTATAATGTTGCTGCTTGGTGCAGAAACATCTCTAATAAGGTAATGCAGCTCAGGATATATTTATAAAGCTGCCATCCAAGGTCTCTTGTCAGTAAATGAATATTTTCAAAGACAAGACAAAACATATCTACTGAAAGAAAACACTTTGAAGAAGAGATGAATAAGTACTAAGGAGCCCAGGCTATTTACAATTTGTGTCAAATTATGTTGAAAATAAATTCCTATATAGTCTCAAAATAACACTTTTGGAAGCGTGAGTTTATGACAATAAAAATAATTCCTCATTGTAATCCATATAAAAATGCCCTCTTAAAAAAAGAGAGAAAGAAATCTTGCTATCAAAATAAAAATGATATTCGTATTTTAATGGACAGTAATTTCAGGGAACTGGCCCAGCATCTATGGAAGATAATGACTCCTAAATAGTATCTTGAGTTCGTTATTTATTGTATAAATACAATTCTTATACGATTATACTGTGGATATTTGAAGATAAGTGGGGGAAGAACTCATTATTGGTAGTCCTCAAGTTATGACTACAGTTGAGACCAGAATTTTAATTGTTAAGTGGTGGTTATTAAGTAAATGTTGTCCAATTTTACGAGTTGTTTTAATAGTTCTTAGGTGAATCACTTCAGTTAAATTAGTCCTGTGGTCGTTAAGTGAATCTGACTTCGCCCATTGACTTTGCTTCTCAGAAGCTGGCTGGGAAGGTCACAAATAGTGATCAGGTGAACCCAGGATGCTGCAAGTGTTCTAAATAAAAGGTGGTTGCCAAGCGCCCAAATTTTGATCACATGCTCGTATGGATGCTGTCAAAGTCGTAAGTGCAAGGAGTGATTGTCAGTTTTTTGAGTGCCATTGTAAGTTCGAATGGTCATTAAATGAAGGGTTGTAAATCATAGACTATCTGTTTCCCTAAGTATGTTTTTTAACCTCATAAAGGAGATACTATATTGTGCTAGGATGGAAGTCTTGTTGAATGAAAGTCTTACTCCTTGGGGGAACATGCAGAAGACCAACCAACAGAGTCTTCAAGTGTGACTTTTCCCCTTTATCATAGCCACTGTACACAAACATTTCAAGCATTCTTATCTGTCTACATTTCCTCAGATGGATGTACTGCCTCTTTTGTTGTCTCTTAAACTTTGAATTAATATGTATCTATGTGGATTACAGGTGCAGTAAGGAGGACAGTGCATGGTATAAGTGCATTATTTGATGCAATAAAGCTATGTGGTCAAAGTTTAAGAGACCTCAGAAAAGCAGAGGTTGTGTTTAATATCTGAATTTCTGTGTCCTATTTCACACATCACTTCTCAATGAATCTACTTATTTTGCAGTTCCAAGGCAAGCAGATATCACCCTTCCTCTGCAACAGCTGCTCCCTTTGTCATTGAGCATGTTCAGTTGTCTTCATCTTCAGCACCTCCTCATGCCAGTGAAGAAGATAGCCTTCCTCCACACCTTCTGTTACCAGATAGCATCAGCCAGCTAGAAGAATTTGGACGGCAGAAAAACTGGCACAAGAAACAATATAAAATCCACCGCCAAAGGCAATTCAATGATCTATGGGTTCGGATAGAAGAAGGGTAAGTATTATGTGCTTATTTCCAGTAACACTGTCATTCATGCTACTCTGAAAGGACAAGACTTCTTAGGCCCACATTGAAAACCCTTGCAAGTTAATCTCCTTAATTTATGACAGGGATATAAAATGTGAAAGAAACTCTACAAATATAAATTGTTTTTAGAGTCTCAACCGCTCCTTATAACCTTTGTTGCTGTATGTGTAAGATCAGGGAAAAGAAGACAAGACAATAAACAGAGCATAAAAACTCTCAATTGTAACTCAATTTATATGGACAGGTAAATAATAATTGATGTCTGCCCCCAGCTTCCTGTAAAGCTGAAGGCTTTAATTTTTGTACTCCTGTTTCTTAAGTCTCAGAAGCAAAGTTTTCTTTCTTTCCCAGCATGTGTGCTCTCCACTTGAAAGGATAAGAATGCAAAAAATGACATTTCTGTAGTATGTGGACAATAGATACTCAATACCTAAGGAAAACAAAATCATTGCTAACGATCAAAGTGCTTTGGCATTTCTTTCAGCCTAAACATTTATGCACACACACATAGGAGGGGAGGGGAGGGAGGAGAGAGAGAGAGAGAGAGAGAGAGAGAGAGAGAGAGAGAGAGAGAGAGAGAGAGAGAGAGAGAGAGAGAGAGAGAGAGAGAGAGCGAGCTGTAATACATGTACAAGGAGTGATTAAAGGCAACTGCAATAAACTGCGCTAATTGTAGCCACAAATAGTAGCTCTTATCAATTGTGCTAGAATTTCAGACATTTTGCCCTTCCTTTTCAGACAGTGCAATGATACAAAGCAGAACTGTCTGTTAAATGAATATTTAAGTATATCAAGTTGATCCTGAAAGGTGAATTTTGCTATTGTGAACTCATGAACTGTGCTGTTTTTGTGTACTCCCGCTTCCCCCCCAAAAGCCATGAAGCGTGAGGTTTCTATCAAAGAGGAACGGGGAGGTGTATACATGTGTTTGTGTTAATTTATTTAAAAAATCTGCCCTGGTTCTGCATCAGGTTTAAGTTTTACACATTGGTGTGTAAATGACAAGACCTGATTAATACTAGTCCTCCATACTTGCAAACTTCCCTGTTTTTCGGAGCTCTGTCTCATCAGCATTTTTGGTCATACCAAGTTGATTCAATATTTCATCTAATCATGCTTATTTATCAGCCCTTCAGTTCTTCATGCTCAATAAGCAAAGGACTTCAGAGTTGTTGGGAACAGAGAGATGCTGCAACTTGCCTGTTTCCTTTACCAAATACCCTTTGAGCCCTCACCTGTACAGAATTAATGACTACACAGGATTGGGCACAAAGATTGGGCTTCAGATTTATTTTTGGATATGATTGCCCAATGATATGCCAGAAGTTTTAGATGTCATATTGAAACTTACTCATTTCTTGAACATTTCAGCTCAATATCTATGCTCCATAAATTTCTCAGTTCTCGTAGTATAATTGTGCAAGATACTCCGTAATCTGAAACAAGTACAAGGTGGAAAAAGTGCAGCTCCAGTTTCAAAATGGGGTGTGCTTATCTTAGTTTGCTTCCCACCTGTAGAACAAGCGCTTCAGAGAGGGACATGGACATTTTTATTCTGTCGAGGGTTTGCAAATGTTTTCCTTATATTTTGGGAATCCAGAGCCCACAGTGACAAGGTGACATCATGAAAAAAGCTGGTACATCACTTGGGATGCCTTTAACTTTGGCAAAGGGGCATTTTTGGCCTTTAAAATAGATTATGCCTTCCCAAAGGAATGGAAGTCAATAGGAATTTGTACTACTGATGTAGATCCCTGTTTCAAAATTGCTCAAGATCATGTGTAATGGCATCCAAATGAATAGATGAGACTGTTTCTCCATTAGCCGAAAGCCCTAGGAGAGGTATGGCTCATTATATTCCAACATGAATACAGCACTTGTCATGGGAGAGGAGAGCGGCAATGCTATGAAAGACTGGATGAGCCTTTTATAAGATAAATGACTACCTTACCATTCTAATTATTGCATAATAAGTAAGGTCTTCTTCAGGTCAGGGTTGACTCTTGGTGACTTCATGGTCACATCCATGTAGATGTGTTGGCAACAATGTGGAAGTGTACCCGTTGCTTTATTCTGGGATGTTTTAAAAAATACAATGATGTGAGCAGAAGAGAATTAGGAAAAACACCCTCACCACAACCAAGTTTCATTATGTAATCTTATGAGTACCCTGTAAATTATATGTACATATATGCGTTCCATGGCAAAACACCATGGAACTTTGCTGGAGTTCAACTATGATCCTTTACCAGTAGTTTCAACTACTGGAAAAGGATCATATCTACATCTCAGTTGTACCAGCACAATCCTGCCCAGGCTCATGAGGCTGCACCTGGGCAAGTGGTCCAGCATCTGATCTTGGAAGCCCTGATAGTTTCCTCATAGATGTGATAAATGTAGATAAAACATGCAGGTAAATAATGCAAGAGCATAAACTGACAATGTCTAAATCTCTCTTTCCATGGAAGGCTTTTACTTGAGATTTTTTGCCTTATGTTAATAGTCAAGGCATGCCAAATATATTAATTAAAACTTCTAAATAAATATATTACTTAAACCTTGTAAACAAATATGTTTGAATTGTGAGGTCTCAGTAAAATTTCAGTAAAAATCATGCCAGTAGATTCCCCCCCCCATTATTTTGTCTCCAGAGTAAGCAATTTACTCAGTCTGACTTTAGTTTTTGTTCCAATTCTGAATCATCCTATACTTCTTGTTTTAAAATATTGCTTATTCAGTTAGGAAAGATTCCTATGAATGTTTAGGAATTGGAAAAATGAGGAAACATTCAGATATCGTAAAGTGACCCTCATGAAAGCCTTTCTCTATCCCTTCTCTATTAGTATTGCATACTAAAAGCCTGGCCTACCCAGCAATAGTTAGATAACTTCATTCCTTTCATTTACTATCATAATAATTTATTTATGATTTTGAATCCAAAAAGTGCTTTATCCCCAGATACTCTTTTTACATGTTCCCAAAGTCATGTATAATTGTGGGAGGAGGGCTCTGATCTGTTTACATATTAATAGCCTTATAGTTTAAACATAATTAATTTAAAACTGATTCACATTTTCCAGAAAGGAAATCAGTATACTATGGGGAAAAGAAAAGCAATACAGAACTCATAATTGTGTGAAATAGATACAGTGAGTTGAAACATATGTTTAAATTTCAGTAGTAGGGTTTTTACAGGGTTTAAAGCATGATGCTTCAGAATGTTGCATCTTGTCTCTTCCAACAAGAAGAAAAGATGATTAAAAGAATGGGACCTATATTCTTTCAAGACATGGAGAACTGCTTCACGTATTTCACTACAATGCTTCATCCTCTGGGGCTATCAAGTGTCTTGCAAGTATGGCAACTGGATATGCAACTATGTGAAATAAGTTGCATGGTGCCAAATTGATTGATTGATTGAATGAGTGATTGTGTGCCATCAAATCTTAGTGACCACACAGATAAAAGTTCTCCACAATAATCTGTCCCTAACGTGGTCCTTCAGGCCTTCAGTGGTACACTCATCACCACTATAACTCAGCCTATCCACCTTGCTATTGGTTGTCCTCTTTTCTTTCCTTCCACCTTTCCTACTATTAGAGCATTTTCTAAATAAATATGTGTAAAAAAAACCTCTTCCAATGAATAAAAATGATATCATTTCAGTTAGATCTGGGCAATAAATCAGCATTTTAAAAATTAAATTTTGATCTGTATAACTTAAGGATTCTCAAAATTTTCAGGACCACAACTGCCTGCTTTGGGTTTTGTTAGACAAAATAAAGAATAAATAAAATAAAGAACAAAGTCCAAGCTGAGCTTTGATGACACTTCCATTTGGCCTGTGTAATCTTGATCAATTTTTCTGGTCCCTCCTAAGTTGCTTACCCAAGCTACTGCAGTAATGCATTCCTTACTGTAGTTTTGAAATGCAAATAATTGAATGCATATGGCAGGTGACAGGAGTCCCCCACACTATAGTTTCATATGGTTTGAAATCAAGTTCCTAGCAAGATACGGGTTTCTTTCTTCTGCAGGTTTTCTGCCTTCTGCATTTTGAATAACATTTTTTTATTGGTGGTAGTGGTGGTGGCAGTACTAATTGGTGAAAGTTTTGCTGTAATTAAGTTGTTAGTTTTTACAGTGAAACAAGATTTCTTTTCCTGAAATAGGTCAACATAGTGCCTTTTCATTCATCTTTGTTGCAGACTAAATAAATTGAGCAAATCTATACAAACACATCTTTTCCTTCTCTTCTATGAGCTGTTGATTATGTTTGCCTGCAAAATGTCCTAAGTTGTGCAAATGTTTAGGGACATCTAATCTTCTTAGATGCTGGCAAATAGTATCTTTATTCTGTGGTTGTTCTATGTTTCTTGAGTCCACCAAAGAAGATAATCTCTCTCTATATAAGATCCATATGCATGTTTAACAGTGCTAATGAAAAACAGTAGGTGACAAGTAGGCTGCAGAAGACCACTTGTTACCAAAAATTCTGATGGATCATTTAATTTATAAATAGAAATCACTCCATTTGTGTTCTCCATATTTTCAAGTTTCATTTCCTAGATTGGGGTCCCCCACCTTTTGAGCACCAGGGACCAGTTCTGTGGAGAGAGGTTTTTCCACGGACCGGAAGGTGCGTGGTTTTGTGTGCTGCCTGCATCCCACGGATGGGGTTTTGCTAGTTTGTGTGGACCAATTGCTGGCATGCCGCAGCCCGGAACTGGTCCACGGACCGGGGGTTGGGGACCACTGTCCTAGATGTTCCACAGAACAATATATAAATCTCTTACTTTTTTTGTTGAACACCTAGTTGTGTTTGTAGGGGGAAGCTGGAGGAATCCTATTTTTCTAGCAGCAACATCAACAAAGCAATTTTATTGAAGTTTATTACCTGTAATGGATATTAAAAAGGTTTTCATTCTTTCTTTGAATTCTCTGCTGTGTAATTGTTCTTTATATAAATTTAAGTGTGCAGATAATATTTGTTTCAATAATCCTAAGTGAACCTCAAACAAGATTGAAGAGGTTTGCCACTGTTGACTAGCTACAGGAATCCTATTTTTCTAGCAGAATTGACTAGGAGACTTGAGGGTTCTCCCGTAGTTTGAAGCTGTTTATACTTTAATTTAGCCACTTTCTAGATTGTTTGGCCTGGTTTAATAAATATAAATAATTGCTTAGTTTTTGATAGGTGTGTCTTCTAAGCCTACTCTGATATTGCAAGTTAGGATTAGGGTTAATCCTAACCACAGTGCACAAGTAAAACACAGGCAAAGGCACCCTCAACAGCGATATAGCTATAAATTTTTGTATAGCTTACATCTAATAAAATTATCTCTTTTGTACAGCTAGTAAATATGTGGAAGCTCTGTCTTCTTTTTCACCTGACCAGTTAATTAATCTACTTGACCCTGCAGGTTCAGTGGCCTTTTTTCCAGGAATAAAGGTTTATAGT
Source organism: Protobothrops mucrosquamatus (assembly GCF_001527695.2). Taxonomy (NCBI): domain Eukaryota; kingdom Metazoa; phylum Chordata; class Lepidosauria; order Squamata; family Viperidae; genus Protobothrops; species Protobothrops mucrosquamatus. The sequence goes on from NW_015386470.1 coordinate 871,118, forward strand.
TTTCTGTCTGTCTGCTTATTTGATCATGAACCCACTTCCTACTCCTTTCTGTTATTCTGTCAAATGGTAAAGGATGGGGTTAGCCCTAAGAATAGGAAAGTTCAGCTGCACCAAAAGTGGTTATAAGATTTGTGGTTGAGGTCAACTCTCTTAGATTATTTGAAATGTTACTTCCTAATAATCTAAGAGGAGAAGAATACATTGTTTCTTCAAGGTTCTGTCCCATTTAAATACTTCTGAGCAAGGAACAAGAAGAGAATGTGCTCTTGAAAATTGGCTTTTTATCAAATTTGCTTTTTACCTAAAGTGTGATGCACAACTAATATACACAACTAAGACAGGGGAATACTTCTTAACTGCCACATAAGAGAAAGGTAAGAGATCAATGAACAGAACTCCTGCTACAATAGCAGAATTTGGAGTTTATTTCAATTTTTGTTTCCAAATAGTCATTTAGCTTCATATTAATTAACTAGCCTTAAATAACTTCATAGTCAAATAGATTTTGTGTCTGCTTAGGGATGAGACTTGCTCAGTTGGTGCCTCTCAGAGATGTCAGCCAGTTAGGGAATGCAGTTAGGGATGTAGACATTTTCCATGACAGTCTTAACTATCCAGACTTTGTGCCTATCCAGCTAACCTTCTGCCTTGGCTAGCTGAGAAAAATTGGCAGAATAAATGATACATACAAAAAGAGTCTACTCTCAAAGCAGAGACATGGATGAAAAATGGGGTTGATTCTTCAGAAGACACTGGATCGACTGTGGTGATAAGTCATAGTAAATGGTATTATGAAGAGATGTTCCCAAAATGTTACAAACAGAATCAAAGCATTTTTGGGAGGTGGGAAAGAGGGCAAAAGGGAGAGTTAATGTTGTTATACATTGTCTCAGGACCACACACGCATTTCATGAAAATCCATATTTTTCAGCCACATCACTCTGAGCAGTTGTAGCAACTTCAGAATTGTTTTGCTTTTTATTGCAAAGAATGAATGATCTATCATTTCCTGACAGATTGTTTTTAATAAGGATGAAATTCTTGTTGCCAAATTAAAAAAAAAAAACTTCTCACATCTTTAATTCATTAGATTGGAGATGGAATAATCATTCCAAGCATATGCTTCAAAGGTTATTAGATTTTTCAAGGCATTCACCCCTCTGCAGTTGTCTGAAACAGTAAATCTAAGCACCAGTTTTTCTCAGTAGAGACTATCTTTTAAATATGTGGTATTTTCATTTTCATAATCTAGCTAAAGTGGGGGGAGGGGGGAATCACAGCAAAGAATGTTATTTCAGTAAGAACAAACCTTAAACAGACAGACCTGCCTGTCGTCTATTGAAAGGTATGGGGTCCTTTTTATCTATCTCAAAAATAATAATGTTAGTGACCCCACATGATAGTTTTAGATATCACCAGAAGTTTAAAAAGCTATGCTAAGAAAACTAGGTGTTTTCTTGGGCAAAACCTCGAACCAATCCACTTTCCATTGGAAATGCCAAGTAGTCAATATCCTAACCGTAACTATATAATTTTCAGATGAATTTGCAAAAGAGAAAACTCTGAGCCTTTTGCTCTGTTTTATTTCTTTTTATGACCTATCTTGTTTCTTAATTCATCTTTTTACTCTGAAGTGTCTCCCAAATGCATTCTTCAAATCTTTCCCGTATCCCTCTTGTAGTTTAACATACAGGTGTAATTGTTGAGGGGAAGGGACTATTATTCAAGTAAACACTACCAGGATACAGCAACTGCTATTAAAGATTGTTAAAGAGTTTATTTATGGAGTTAAAAAATATACCACCATTATGCAAATGAAGATTATTTCATGCCAGGCAGAAGGCAAAATCTAGCAGAGTTTCATTGGTCTCAAAAACAACTAGGCAACATCAAACCTGATTAGAACATAAATGGACTTGATTTGAACCACTAGCAAAACCAGATCTGTAGATAACATCAGGTGGGCAGAAAAACCTGCTGAAAGAAGCAGCCCAAAAACCTTGCCCACTGTTGCCAGAAAACTATCTCAGTCAGCAGGAGTTGAGTTCAACTAAAAGATGACTTTTTCCATTACCACAGTAGAATGTATTGTTTATTTCTATCTTAAACATAAAAAATGTTATTTCTTATATTGCTCCTTTCCCGTGACAACTGTGAGGGAAAAAGTAATTATTTTTCTTCAAAAAGTTAGTGAGACTCTTTATTTATTTGACTTTGTATCAGTTTTTATCAAAATGTGATGAATATCTGAAATATTAGCTACTTTTTCCAACTCACATGAATAGAGTTAAATGAATAATATTTTCTTCACGTGTTCTTTTCTAGCACAACCACCATGCCTTCTGATATGAGAATAACAAATGGACTCATCTCTGTCAACCCATCGATTTGGTTCTCAAACCAGGTGGACCAACAGCCACACCCAGACCTTGTATTCCACCATCATCTCAAAAGTTGTGCCCTTGAAAGCACCATAGCATCACCTTTCATTGTCTCTGTCCTCGCAGCAATGGCTTCTGTTCTTTTGGATCTACAGAATCCTTCCTGACAAAAGAAGGTTTTTGAAGTGCAATATCAAAAAAGGGAAAGCAGATAACATTCATCTGATAATATATCTTCTCAATTCCTTGCTTTATCTGGGCCTTTCAAGCAAAGAAGTGCTAGCACTACTAACTGGTATAAGACTTTCTTGCCCAGATGGGTTTTTTTAAACACTAAAGCTTTATTTTGTACATTAACTTAACATCTTCTTTTTGTAGAAGGATCTTTTATTTCCCATACTGCTATGGGGTGTGTAAAATATATGTGTTTTATATATATATATATAAATATATATATATAAATATAAAAAGAACAAGAAAAAGTAATGTATTTATTGAACTGGCATTTTGGCCTTGCAAAACATTAATGCCATCCTTCAACTGATAAAACAGCATAATGCTGTGGGTATTCTAGCACAGAGGTTCCAGGGTTTTGGTTTCATGGATTGTTTAAATTACCTATTACTGTCTATTACCTGTTGTAGTTTGAAGCCAAGGAACTTTCATACTCTACTATTTTCTGGGTCAGTAGAAAGAAGCTAAATTATTTTCACATGCTTCTGGATGAGACAGAATTGTTTAACTAATTGCCTTAAGATAATTACAGGCAATAATTACTAATAGACATGCTTCTTTTATTCTACAGATATATTTTATGTTATCTTCAAATGTAAAAGATGTTTCATCTAAGTAATATGGCATAGAAATAATTATATGAAAATTGTCTTTCTTTTTTCCCATGTTTTCCTTTTTCAGAGTTTTTAAATCTTTCCTATGCAGCCAGCACACCTAGAAACATGTTTTTTCTTTAAAACTAAAATGGAAACTGTGATTATTCAGAGAAACAGATAAAGAATAAGGCTAGTGATAATTTGTTTTGTCTTTCCTCTGTCGCCTTTTGCATATTCCAGTTCAATTAGTTCTTGCTGCTGTTTTTCAGTACTCCAAAGTATATTTTCCTTTTACATTCAAATTTACAAATTATGGTTTATTCTTATTCTCTGCTTAAACATGTGAACTACCTAAGGCTTGAAGGATTAGGGTGCAATTCAAAATTTATAGTAATTCTGCCCTATAACTAACATCATTTTATAAATTTACTTCTTTTAAAGTAGCCTTATCATTTCTTCATTGTTACCCCCCTTTTGATCCTGCTCTGTTACAGGTATTAGACTACAAAGATTCCCAAAGAAAATTTCCACAGATCCCTAAGTTGAAGAAGACTTGTTTGTGGGGATGTTACATTCCTTAGCAGACCTTGTGAACAGCGTGGTTCCCAATACAGCAAACATTTCATTCATTGGTTGTTGCAAAATGATCAATAAAGTCATAATGCATAGTTCCAAAGGATAGTAGTCAGGCAAATCATTTCAGCTGTTGATCAACATAGAGTTTAAGCAGTCTACTAATAATGAACGGAAAGAAAAGTAATACTGATTCATATATTATTCAAAATCAGACATCCTGTCTGATTGCCATCCTGATACTTGTTTGTAAAATTGCGGATTTAGAATAGTCTGATGGGGGAGATACAGTATTTCAAAGTTAAGGATCGGAATGGGAGCAGAAAGTTCCCGAAAGGACCTCCATTTCCATCACCCCAAATTTCCAAAGGTCTAAAACTATGCTGCTAAAGCTTGGCCATTCTGCAGCTGAATTTAAGCAACTTGCTTGTCAGAGGCCTGCCATACCCCTATCGCTCCTACCATTCTCTCACCCTGAAACACAAAAAAGCCCCCCAAAATGTGATTCTCTCCCTTTTGGTGATACTGACTTCCTATCGCTATGAAAACAATTTGGCATACAATCTGTACCCGTGTGAAAAGTGTACTGCAGGATGACAAACTTGCCAAGACAATCTGGGGTAACCTTAAATATTTCAAATTTTCCATGCCCATTCTGTAATATATCACTGCAGCAGGTGTAGGTGGTGGGAAACAAATCTATTCCTTCCTCTCCTTTTTTTAATCCTTTATTATAGTTGTCAGTGTTAGAACTGATAGTATAGATATTTTTTCCACACTATTCTTTGATTCAGTTATAATTCATACAACAAAAATGTGTCTTAAAAATACGAATTTGCCAAGGTATGAAGATGTAGCAATACTTTGATTAAAAAAACACTAGAAGGATTCCCAAATCAAGATTGGCAGCTGTATTATTTTCCACTCAGAAAATAATACTTTATACTACATGACTTAATCTTCCAGGTCATTCTTGTTTATCTAAACTATAGCCACTCTACAATAAACTACAATTTTGAACAAAGAATTGACATACAGTAGATAGGGTTTAAAACAGTATGCTTTGGGATGCTGCTATACAATTTTGATTATCTGAGAAATTGTATCTTAAAAGAATGGCACTTCTTTTTAGTTAATTAAAACCCCATTCCCTAATCCACAATAAAACTGGGATGTTTATATTCTGAAAATATAAGGAGAACGGTATCAGGAAAAGCAAGAAAACCTGACTCTTCTGAATGCATAGAAATAATATTATTTTTCAAGTATATTAAAATAATTTAAACTATTCCTGTTTCCCATGACTTCGTATGTTTTCAGAAAAGACAAAAACATGTTCCATTCATTTTTTAAAAAGCAATATTCAGCCTGCTCTGAAATGTGTTGTTTTCTCCAGGACAAGTCATAAAGCAAAATGTTAAAGAGAGGGGTTTACTCTTGTGAAAATTTCAGACATAGCTGACACAGAATTCGGCATTCTGTGTTTTACCTTATGAAAGATCTGTGATAATTTGTTTACAAAGATCCATTTTCCCAACATTCTTGAGGTATTTTGGTCCACTTATTGAAAACGTGCTTTTGAAAATTTTGTTCCCAGTTTTGTTCTTTCACATGCTTATAAACACAAAGTCTCTCTGTCTCTCTCTCTCACACACACACACACAAACAAATTCTAAATCTGAACTGAAAAGTAAGCTAATTAATTTACTGGGACTTACTCCTAGGAATCTGTGTTTTCCATTGGAAGTTGGAAGATGGTACCAATGATAGGCAGAATAATTTAATGAAGAACTTTTGATTTCTTCAAGCAAGTACAACAATCAATTAGTAAAGGGAATCATGCTTGGGTTTTCTTTATTTGTTTGTTTTTAATAGAATCTTGGGATCCACCAAAAAGGAGCAAGTATAAAATTTTCTGGGAAAATTAAATGACACCAATTTAATTATTTTAAAACATCAGGAGGGAGAGGGAGTTGTCCTGTCCAAAATATGGGTGAGATTAGGATAAAAAATATTTTGACCTCAATTGAACCAAAACCCAACTAGATTTAAGCCATTTCTCCTTTTCAGAAAATACATATTGGATTGAGAGATTATAAATCAGACTTCTCTAATTCCAGATGTGTTGACCTCTGAGTAAGCAATTATGGAACCAGGTTGGGAAGGAATTCTATAAAGAAATTTCTTACAAATATCTCTTATAAATTAGATAATTACACTTGCATTTAAAAAAAAGAAAACGAGTGTCTTAGGTACTTCTTTGTCCTCATCTTGCCAAGATTTATTTAGCTAACTTAAATCAAATATTTGAAAAAAAAATCAACTGAAAAAATAAGGAGATCTCTCCCTCCCCCCCACTCTCTCTCTCCCAGTGTGAGTTTCAGTGTGGGTTGCACAAGCTCTAGAGCAGTGGTTCTCAACCTTTTTAATGCCGCGACCCCCAACTGGTCGTAAGTCGAGGACTAAACCGGTCGTAGGTCAAGGACTAAACCGGTCGTAAGTCAAGGACTACCCAACCGGTCGTAAGTCGAGGACTTTCCCTGCCTGGGAGCACCGCGCATGTATGGTTCCGCCCCCTGCGCCGGCCGAGGCATAGCTGGCAAGCGGCAGAGACGGAACAGGCCGACCACCAGCTGGCCCAGCTCAAGGGAGGTAAGGCACCCGCCGGAAAAGGGGGAAAAAATGGCGGACAGCCTTGTTTGGCGACCCCCGTGAAATGGTCGATCGACCCCAAATGGGGTCGCGACCCATAGGTTGAGAACCGCTGCTCTAGAGTAAATTGATCTGTTCCTTGAATGTTGCTGATGATTATTTTTAATGAGTATGTGTTGTATTGCTTGTTTTAAGATGCTGTTGTTTTAAATTCAGACCTAAGGCACATGGGCTAAAGTTTCATAAACAGCCTTAATGTGAAAGAGTCTCTTTATAGTACAATAAAATAATGCTGTACTTGGATGTTTTTTCTTCCTTTTTACATCTTAAAATACCAAAGTAAAACAGCCATATACATATTTAAATTATTTCTACTGCCTTTTATTAAGTGCCTTTCTGCAAAACTATCTTAAAAATTGTGATTTTGAATAAGACAAATCAAGTGCATTATAAATATTCTTTGCACAAGTGTCTAAATTTTATCCTTAATTTTTTTTCAACTGTTCAGATAGCAAATTTTGACTCATTATAATTTCCTTTTGTATAATCAGTGTGATTGTTTTCACTGTTATAAGTTCTTTTCAAATTTTCTAAACTATTTTAGCATATTAAGCTCTGCTGTGTCCCCAGTGTTTTATTACACCATCAAAATCCAACACATTTTTTAAAATAAAAAAAAAACCATCAGCTTTCAGCTCTTACACCTAAGAATGACAAAAACAATATTGGGGTGATTTTTTTTCTCATTCTCTCACCATGTTTTGTAATTGTTATGAGATTAATGATAAAAAAGATGCTTTCTAACATTATTTTGTCAAAATATTTTTGTAATATATAAATAAAAATTGCTATGAATTCACAGCATAGTAAAGGTGACTATCGTGCTACTGTTCTTCTTTTCCCCTTTTAAGATGCATGTATTTTATTCAAACAACTTGCCTTCATATCAGGAATCACTGAATTATCATTTAGAAAAAAATATTGTAAAATATACAATGCAAATGATATATAATTCAGCTGTGAATAGGAAAGGTAATAGTTACATGACCTTCATGCCCCCAGACTCAAGACTGACTTCAGATTGGTTACTGAACTTAAGTGGTAGCAGAAGACATTAGTCAATCCATAAACAGAAAATGGTGACATCATGTGTTATTTACTTTATTTAGGAAGTAAAATAAAACAAAACACCAGGATCAGGGGCTTCAGCAGCCAACAACTGACTATCGGCATTCTAGACCAGGGGTAAGCAACCTTGACTCTTTTATGACTCATAGACTTCAACTCCCAGAATTCTGGAGTTGAAGTCCATGAGTCATAAAAGAGCCAAGGTTGCTTACCCCTGGCTCTAGACAAATCATGCAGTCAGTATCCCGATCTTTTTTTCCTTCTTGAAATTTGGTGTCATTTGGTGTCACCTAGTTTGCCTATGGATGAGCCAATCCCGGCAACCAATTCTAGTCAAGTTTATGCAAACAATGTGAATGCATGTGTCACCCCAATTTTTTACTAATCCAATGCCAGCTTTCCTACATGGAGTGCAATGATTGGAACAGAAAATTCTTCCTATAATTGGTTATACATTCTTAGCCATAACAAGGCACCTCATATAATTGCAGAAATGGAAATTCCATTTTGGGTGCAGCAAATCTGCATATCCCTCTTAAGCTCTACATTTTTTGAATAAACAGGAAAGAAAATCTGAAAAAGGCTTGAGTTAATTAAGCTTTGAATTAATTCCTGGATTTTTCTTTTCTTTCCAGTTCTTGTTCAATTTGATGAATGAAAAATTGCTAGAAAAATTCTTCTTTTAGAGAAGAATTATGGATAAATTCTAATGGATAGAATGTGGTGTCCTTGGACTTAATTATAATGTAACCAAAGAGTGTGAGCATATGAGGATTTATTAAATTTATTTTATTTATTAAAATACACAATCATAAACCAAAGCAAGACAAAAGAGTGAGAAAAGACTATAAAATACAAAAATTCAATTAAATCTATTTATATACGAAAGTAAGCATACTTAGAGTATGGTCAATTTGAGTAACTTTGTCTTTGCAAATTTTGGACACCATTCTAGAAATCTCCTAATGTTGGTCATTTAGAAAGTAATGCTTTTTGCCATGTGATATTGGTCTGGTAACCTATGATAACGGGAAGTTAACTCTACCCTCCAAAGTTGACAAATAGGCACTTCAAAAGTATAAATACCACTCTCCCAACTTGGAAATCTGAACAGATACATTAAATGTTTTTGATGTGGAATGCCATTTAGTTCTCCCAGTAACCATTGTTGGGAGTGTATCTAAGCTTGAATGTGAAAATCCTCCTGCTGCACAAGATAAATAGATGATAAAAAATATTGAGGGATGGTAAAGAGACTGAGAGATCATTGTTGTGGAGATATAAAATATTAATTTTGTTTCTGTTCCTACTGGGGTCATAGATTCTGTGCTTGAGCTCTGAAGAGGCCTAAAATAGATACAAATTGAAGGTTTGATCCACAATAAATCATTTTCGCTGTCATTTGTTTCTTCTAAGGCTTTTGATGTCTATTTGGGCCAAAGATTCACCGCACAAAAATTTTCTTAAATCAATGCTTCAGCCAGCAAAAATATAAGCAGTCCTAGATAGAAACCTATACAATCATCATGCCAGTGGCCTGCAGTCTCTATAGTTTCCCAGGGCAATATCATGATTATCTAGCCCAGGGGTAGGCAACCTTGGCTCTTTTAGGATTCGTGGACTTCAACTCCCACTGGCTCAGGAATTCTGGGAGTTGAAGTCCATGAGTCCTAAAAGAGCCAAGGTTGCCTACCCCTGATCTAGCTCATTGTTCTTTTTTCACTACTAATGTTACCAATCTAGTAAGGGAAAGTCCTGCCTCTGAGAAATCAATCAGAAATTTATGTATCCTCTGAGAAATGCTAAGAATACATCCTCCTAATTCAGCTGCCAAAAAGCTTGATGGAGAATTTTGAACGACTATTTGTTTGAAATTCAATGCGTTGACAGATTTTATCAAAGAGTTGTTTTTTAGCAACTCTTTGTGAAGGTTGTATTCCAACTAGCTCCTGAGTTAACACTTCAATAACTCATTTCACAAGCTATTCAAGCAATGTCAACAGAAAAGCACAGCAAAACGCAATTGAATTGTCATCTTGCCCAAAAGAAGAGAAAAAAAGGGGGGGGAGGAAAATGAGAAATTACTTTTAAAAAGAGTACATTTATTTCTGAATTAATTAATCACTTCTGAGACCTGGAAAATGCTGTCTCAAAAGTTTCCCTAGGAGAGTTTCCTTGTTCATAAAATGGTTGCTACAGTTGAGTGATCAGCCACAAGGTACCCATTTATTAGAAGAGAAATTGCTGAGGATGGTCCCTGCCACTTCCTTTAGCAACTCTTTCCACTCCAGCTGGTGGGCACATTTCCAAACAAAGCACTGGGTTGTAACTACCCAATATTTTTACTTTCTAGGAATGCCATGTGGGGCATTCTTTTAAAAGTAAAGATGAAGCCGACATTTTATTTGAAAAAGTCTACATTTGTTTTTAATTAAAGTATCGATAACAAAATTAGATAAAGAGATTCACGGACATCAAAAGAATTTCCTTACTCTAGTGTCCGTTTAACATCAAGTTATCAACTGTTATTACGAGGAAACACAGAAACTCATCCGAAATTTGAAAGACCTATGCAGCTTCATAATTTAAGGATTTAGCTTGACTGAACCTAGCCAGGTACTAAGACTGGCAAGAGACATCTTCCTAAAGATATCAACATATAAGAGGTCCATTAGTTAGACACGTTGGAGAACATCTCTTCTCTTGTGATGCTCCCAAGTGATTAACTAGTTCAAGAGATGCATATGTTCCCCACTTCTTCCATCTCCAAAGAGAAGCTCAAAATCTTCCTCTCCATCCAGGCTTTTTCATTTATATTATTAAACTTTTTACAGTTTTGTAAAGTTTAAGTGTTCTGTAAGTATAAAGGGGAAGAAAATAAATAAAAGAATAATAAATAATACATAAAATGTCAGCTAGGTTTACAAGCTGAAAGAGAGAAAGGAGAGGCATTTCGTGAATGCATATCAGTTATTTGGAATCTTTGTCATCGGAAATAAGGACTCCATACTATTTTTAATTTATTTCAAATGGCACTAATGTCTGATTTAATGAAGTATTAGAACCACCAATCCATAGCTGAAACAGAAAACGTTCCTCAAAACTGACTAGGTACCCATGATACAAACATTTATGATACAAACCATGTCATAAAAGAGGATTACCAGTATACTGTTACCTCAAGCATATGAAAAAGTTTTGAGGCCTCTGTGTTAAAGAACTAAATGTTTATAGTCACTCTGACTCATGCTGATTTTATTTTATTTTTTTGAAAGAATTAATATGGTAACCAGATTTATTCACATTCAAACTCTGTGATCATATATACATAAAATTATGTATGGTGTGAGAGAATATTTTTTCTATACATTAATTTGAGTTTTTATTCCCTAAACCATGTGTTTTTGATATTCAACAAAAATATTTCTCTAAAGGCATCATGTGCACTTTTGTAAAAATAATATGAGGCAGTAAACTCAGCAGACAGTTAAGAAAGCTGACAATGATGTTTGTTGTACTCAGCTAAAGCAGAAATTGCCAATTTTTTAGTATCATTAGGGCAGCCTCACTTACAAAGAATGGAACAAAGGTTTTCTAACATTTTAGATTTAGGGTAGGATGTGGGGCTGTTTTAAACAATCCATGTTAGATTTTTTTTTCTTCTTATACATAACACAAGCTGATTATGATTTAAAATTATATTTTCACTTTTAACCATAAATTGACATAGTTATGGTTCCTAAAAGGCAGGCTAATGTCTGAAAAACAGTACAGCTTAGTGTTGTAAATAATATTATAAATAAAACAAATATTGTTGTAAAACATCTAACATTCACAACTACAGCTTCCGAGAATTAACAGGGGAAGCATTATATATTAATAAAAGGTTTATGAACTTTAAACATTTTTTCTGCGAGCTGGGATCTGTGTATGAAACAACAACAAAGATCAAAAAATGAATTTCATCATTTTAGTTCAAGTGGTTCTGCTGAACATGTTGGCTATAATGGAAAATACACATGCAACTTTAACATCAGTTTATTCTCTTAGGTCATGCTCAACATAAGTAAGAGATATGTATGATATTAGAAATCAGGCAGGTAGAAAAAAATGCCATAAACGTCAAGTTTGGTTTCCCTGTGTGACTTTACGCCTTGTCATAACTATGGGAACATGATGTGGCTATATTGTCATGCCAGTGACAATAGTTTGCAGTATTCCTAGAACTTTTCAAATAATATGTCCTGGTATTCTGATTGCTTGGGTATTCTCTGCATGGATGAAATTACTATTCAATTTGTTAGTGGGAAGCAGAATCTGAAAATTAGTACCATCTGATTGAAACAGATATCTGAAGGATGGTGACAGACTAAAAAGGAAGACCCAAAAGAACTAAATTTTGACTGAATAAGGCAGAGGGCTCTGGAGTGCCAAAACCACAAGGAAGCAGTGATAATTTCAATATTAATTCCAATGTGTCATAAGTGTTTTCAAGAAAACAATACACACATTCCAGCAGCATCATTGTCTCCTTAGGACAAGGCAGAAATGCCTATAATGAAATGCAGCAGAGAAAATGCAAGTTTCACTAGCAACATTTCATTAACTCGGTGGAGTGAAACAATGTACTTCGGTTTCACTAATGGGATTTCTGAATGGTGTAGCATGACATTTTAAACAATAGTCTCTCAGAGATATAGCAAAGTATTTTTGAGTTAGTAGACTTTCCTTGTAGTAACCTAGCATATCTCGTAAAGGAATTAGATGGAAAAAGCCCTTTGAAGAGGCACGATATGATGATGAAAAGAGAGGTCCTTCATATCTTTTGATCATGGCTTTGAAGTACCAGTATTATGAAATATTATTAGGATCTTTAACTAGGTCCTGAATAGATATGGTGAAGATAAATCCAGTAAAACACCAAACTTTTATTTCATTGTTACACAATGAAATCCAAAGTCATTAATTTATACGTTGTATATATTCAATCTCTTTTAAAGTCCCCTAATTTTTGTTACAGGTAGTCCCTGCTTACCGATTGCTCAGTTAGCGCTGACAGTATTAAATACTGTATATATATATATATATATATATATATATATATATATATATATATATATATATATATATATATATATAAAACTTTGCATCAAAGCCTCACATTAATGACCATCAAAGTGTCTCACAGTCATGTGATCACCATCCATGTGTTTCCTAACTGGCTTGCAACAAGTAAAGTTAACAGAGAAGGCAGAAGTAAAATCGTAAGTCATGGTCATGTGGTGTTTCATTTAGTGACCATAGTGCTTTGCTTCAGAACCAAAGGGAAATGAGTTCATAAGCCTTTCTTGGTCACATGATTTTCCACTAATGATTGCTATGCTTAATAACTGAGTAGTCAGTTATAATTGTGTACATTGATCTATGACTGATTATCTATATTAAAACATGCTAGGTTACTGAAAGAAATAATGCTTCATTCATTCATTCATTTCTAATGTATTGTCCTTTTAAGTCACCGAGAAAAAAAACATACATTTATTTCTGTGTTTATAAATATTCTGTTTTCCTGAGGCACCCATATTGGCATATATTACATTCAAAATCAAAAATAGGTTAAATTTAAAAAATAAACAGTGATAAATTATACTATAACCACATCAGATTCAGCCTCGAGATCAATAACATGAAGTATATCTCAAGAAATAGTTAAAAATATTAGGGGAAAAGAATGTCGTTAGTTTATTTTATTAATATGCTAACACACATCTGTTGTTTTAAGAAAGTATTATCTTCTTCTTTATTTCAGTTACCTGTGAGAGCCAAGTCTTTTAATATACTGTTTATCATGCCTTTCCTTATAGCCTCCTACTGGCTCTTCTCGCTCATATCTTAATTACCTTTGACTGGGTCTATTGGGCTGTCCTGGGAGACCATCCAAGACAGTTGATCCAAAATTCAGCAGTGTGAGTAGTAGGGCTTTTACTAGCGAGTATCTCATTAAAGCCCACTATAGGTTTCTGGTGATCACATATATACCTCTACATGACAAATGATGGGGTTTTTTCAGGATCACTTTCTCCCAAGGATATTGACCTATCTCATACATTCCAATAGAAGGGTACATTCTGAGCCCTTTGTGTTACCTTGTAAAGTTTCAATCATGGGAATAGAGAAGTAAAAGTAGGGAAAAAATAAGTTTGTAGGAGCATTGGCTAACCTTATACTTCATCAGAGGCCTCTTCTCCTTTAAAATATTAGTTTATCAAACAAGTTCATTTCATATCAAAAGCCTCTGGCTTGAGTTTGATTCCTGATCAATGCATTGACACTTTATTGGAGTCTTTTTGACAAAAATACAAAAGTGGTTTGTCACTTTTTTCTTCTAAGAAGTTTCTTTCAACTTCCAGATTAGCCTAGAACTAAGTGCTAACTAGGTCTAACACTGCTTAGTTTTTGGAGATTAACCAAAATAAGATCAGATTGCTCCCTATGTGGGAAGTTCTTCATACAGTCATAATTTCCTTTAAGTCCTCAGTTTAAGTAATCAAGTATCTAACATATTCTGGGAGTCTCTTTTGAAATGGAGACAAGTAAAATGTGTTATTGTGATCAAAATATCAACTGCCAATGACATACCCCATCCTAATCCCTTCAGCTCCTTTTAATAGTGCCGCTGCTGCTGCTATAGCTGCTGCTGCTACAGCTACTATTGCCACACACATGCTACCATTTGAAATGTATACATGGCTAGAAAGATGGTGGTTGTTCCATAGTTAAGCATGACGGCCCGTAGGAAACTGGTGGGCAAGGACAACAATCTAATTATACTACTGTCTTTTAGGGAGCAAGAGGCCCAAGAAAAGAAATTGCTTGAGAATCTGCTAAATAGATAATTTCCCAACAATATATATCCATCATTTTCTGTGTGTATCATTAATCAGAGGCCATGTATAAGAACAATATAAAACAAAAAGAAAGGAAAGGAAATAGCTAATGTAGTCTTCTTAATTTGAACTGACGTAGGATTAAGTGGGCTTTGTTAATATTATTATCCATAATTCTAAAAGCCATTTCTGTGCTGGAAAAGCTGTTATATAAGACTTTGTGTTATTGTTGAAAAGAAGTTGAGGAGTCAGAGCAAAAGCTCCTCATTTTGCATAAAATGCTGAAGAATATTGCACAGGACCCATTATTTAAAGTGTTAAAACTGACAGAAGCATCGAACAGCAAATGATAGAAAGATGATAGATAATACATAATACACACACACACAAACATTTATAGAGATAGAGACAGAGATGCAGACAGAAGATAGCTAGATAGCTAGATAGCTAGCTAGATAGCTAGATAGCTAGATAGCTAGATAGCTAGATAGCTAGGTAGGTAGGTAGGTGGGTGGGTGGGCGGGCGGGCGGGCGGACGGACGGACGGACGGACGGACGGACGGACAGACAGACAGACAGACAGACATTCAGACAGATAGTTGGATGGATGGATGGATGGATGGATGGATGGACAGATAGATGGATGATGGATGATAGACAATCAGACAAATTTGACCCCTCAATACTTTCTACCAAGGTGTTTTTGTGACCTTAGGAGCTGCAACAATCACTACTACTGAAAGCCTAATTATGAAGAAAAAATCTACACTCACATACCCCAAAATGCAGGGGGGGAGGACCCAAAAGCCTACTCATATAGATGACATTGCTTTGCACATTTCGCATTACTGTCCAACGTGCTATGAACCTCTCTCAAAATTATATACAATGCTGATAAGTTGCTTACCCATCATAAAAGGTAAGGCTGATGTTCAGCCATCAGAGTGCGATGGAAAGTGATCTTCAAAATTGTGCAAATAAGTCTTGGACCTACATCCAAATATTTAAATGTGTTTTTCATGCCAGTATTTAAAATTATTATCATCATCATCATCATCATCATCTTGATCCATGTGCATATAAGGGCAATATCTTCAAAGTATTATGGCCCTATAGGCCCTATTACATTTCAGTATCATTTTCATTGCCCTAATACGTTTTGTAGGTTTCAGCTGTTTAATCCATATAGGTTGGCAACTACAGGAAAAAGTGTGCATTTCCCAGAACATTTGAATTAACTCCCTCTTTACAGATTTTAGTGAGTGCCTTTCTCTTGAGTTTCCCCATCTTTTAGGTTCTCTCTGTATAACTACAAAACTGCCCAATACTGCAGATAATGACTAAATGGAGTTTTAGCACAAAGTGTAATTTTCTACGTTCTTTTCAATCATCATCTTAATTTCTTGATTTCCATTAAACCTTCTTTGCTTTAAATTGCAGCATTTCAGAATGGTGGTGAAGAGCAAATTTTCTTATAAAGCTAGAGTTATCCAATAATAATATAAAAGACATTTCTTCCCTAGCTTGTTACTTAGTCCTTCAATTCTCACAGCATGTTATTAACTTCAAAAGGACCTATTATGTGTATAGCCAACATTTGGATGAAATGATACTGCTTTGTTTTGTCCACTCCATCTCTGCCCAGATATTAAAACTGATATTGCTATTTTCATTGTGGCATTTTTAAAACTCCTACAATGGATGAATTGAAAAACCTTTCATAAAAGCAATGGGCTGTTCTTCAATGAGAGCTTTCACTCAAACCTTAACATTAAATTGATGCCCTAGAATACAAACATAAGAGTAAATAATAAATGTCTGTTGAAAACAATTCCTAGTATGTGTTTATGTGGTTAAGGTACTAAAACACAAGCAGCTTTATGTTAATTTCAAATTTCATCCTAGTTCAATTTTTGCCTAGCAGATGCTAATGTGTTGTAACCTAGAATTAGACAGGAGAACTGGATTTAATTTCAATAAACAGATTCTTTCAATCTAACTCTAAGTACGCCTACAGTTCAAAAACATAACTGGGATTAAGTCCTTGGCAATTCAGCGAGACTAATAATCTGTTTCACCGGGTTTTAGTACTATGCATATGACTTGAATATACTGTAGTGGCATTGCCTATCCTATTTTTTATTCATTGTTTTACACCTCAAAATAATAAGGTTCAAAATTGCAGTATATAAAATTCTAGTATAAGTGTATTTTATTTAGTTCAGTAAAACTTATTTTTACATAAAATGTATAGTAACTGTGATTTTCAGATAATATTAGAGGACCCAAATAGCCCAATTTAAGATTTTCTAAACCTAATCCATCCAAACCAACAAAGCAAAATTACCTATCTTCGTATAGTGTTCTGTTGAACTGAAGGTGGATCATTTCAAAATTGGTATAATCATATTTGATGCCATATAGGGCATGATTTGGTTCAGTAATACAAACTATTAGAATGATGATGATGATGATGATGATGATGATGATGATGATGATGATGATGATGATGATGATGATAATAATAATAATAATNCACCACTTCTGGAGGCAGGTTGTTCCATTGGTTAATTGTTCTAACTGTCAGGAAGTTTCTCCTTAGTTCTAAGTTGCTTCTCTCCTTGATCAGTTTCCACCCATTGCTTCTCGTCCTGCCTTCAGGCGCCTTGGAGAATAGCTTGACTCCCTCTTCTTTGTGGCAGCCCCTGGGATATTGGAACACTGCTATCATGTCCCCCCTCATCCTTCTCTTCGTTAAACTAGACATACCCAATTCCAGCAACCGTTCCTTATATGTTTTAGCCTCCAATCCCCTAATCATCTTTGTTGCTCTTCTCTGTACTCTTTGTAGAGTCTCAACATCTTTTTTACATTGTGGTGACCAAAACTGGATGCAGTATTCCAAGTGTGGCCTTACTAAGGCATTGTAAAGTGGTATTAATACTTCACGTGATCTTGATTCTATCCCTCTGTTAATGCAGCCCAGCACTGTGTTGGCTTTTTTGGCAGCTGCAGCACACTGCTGGCTCATATTTAAGTGATTGTCCACTATTGATAATGACTATTATTAAATTATGAGAACTCTCAGTTATTTACAAAGCTAGTATCGTTATTGCAGGAAGACTGTTTAATTGCTATGCAAAAAGGTAGATATATTTATTAAACATGAGAAATTAACTATTCTTCCATTATTTCTATTTTATAAAAAGGTATAGAATATATAGTTAAAATATTCTTCGTGCTCTGTTTAAAACTGAAGATGTCAAACACAGGACAAAAGCTAATACAATGATGCTTACATCCAATGATGCACAAATTAAT
Source organism: Protobothrops mucrosquamatus (assembly GCF_001527695.2). Lineage (NCBI taxonomy): Eukaryota > Metazoa > Chordata > Lepidosauria > Squamata > Viperidae > Protobothrops > Protobothrops mucrosquamatus. Next base: position 888,890 of record NW_015386470.1, read on the forward strand.
TAAATACACTTTCTATTAAGTAAAGTTTTAACATTTACGCTCAAATCAAGATTAAATCCAGATTTTATTTAAAGTAGAGTAAAATCTTTCCTGTTAAACTTAAAACCATACCTAACTAAGCACTTGATTTTATTTTCAAGCAAAGCAGAACTGCCCTGAGGCTTTAAAACATGTGGCAGGATATAAATGGGGGGAGGAACCATGTTACCTATTTATGGGATACAAACAGCTTTCACATGGTGCTGCAACACAGCATAGAAAGCTTTTTTTTTCTTTTGATCAATTATGATAACATAATGTTAATCAAATCAATGTGTGAATGAAATGGTATCAATAAAGATTAATTCCTTTGCTATAGGTTTAGTATGAACTTGTACATTTCTCTTTATAAGGGCCACAGGTTGAGTTCCTAGCTAATGCTAAACTAGGAATTGGCAGCTACTTGGATTTGAGCAAGTAAACATGCTTTAGATCCAGCATGCTTTAGATCCTCTCTAACCTATCAGCAACACTTTAAAGAAGCTGCCTCTTTCTCTAGGCTCACATGATTGCTGTGCTATCTCAGGAAATTATGTCTTTGAGTTAAAGAGGCATTTTGATGGCTGGAAGCAAGAAAGGGGTGGAGGTTGGAGGTGAAAGAGAGTGCAAAAATTGGTCTGTTGCTTGATATTAAACACACCCATAAACAGCAAGTTGATATCAACAGGCAAAACTAACACCCTAGATTCAAAAATGAAAAATGCTGGTGAGTCTGGTCTTGAAATAGAGAGACATCTGCTACTTGGGAGGAAGGCTACAGTAATTTTAGATAAAAAGCACTGAAGTGCAAAAAGTGATAAACAAAGATATGTAATGTCAAGACATGGTTTCTCCAGGTGTGACATATGGCTGGACTATCAGAAAGGTTGAACAAAGAGGAATTCATTATAGTGCCAGAGAAAATTGTTGAAAATAACTTAGTTTCCAAAAAGAATGGAAATAAAAATAGATTGCTTATTGCAAATAGCAAAAATAAAGCTGGCATTTAAATATTGCAGACACCTAAAGCATTGGCAAGAATCACTGGGGAATACCCTGATGCTTGGAAAAAATAAAGGCAATTTTTAAAAAGACTGACGTAACTAGGTAGCTAGGTATTTTCCCAAAAACATGAACAGAAACTTGCAAGATAGCAGTTAGTGACAGAAAATCCTAACATGATATCCATTAGGTCAGAAAGATCTGAAGTTCTGCATGACAGAACATTGAGAACTAAATTTCTCCCTTAGTTGTATTGTGACATCATCCAGATAAAAAGGCCAATTGCAATACATACATTGGGAAAAATAACATATGCACGGATTACAGAATTCTTGTCAAAGTAAATGTATAAGATTAGAAGAAAAAAAACCTTCAGAACATGGTATGCATACATTACTTAGTATCAGTATTTGCAATTGAGGTATTTTTCCACAACAATGGAGATCTGAGGACAAATAACAGAACAGAAAAATTAATAAGAGACGCTGAAGCTTCTGATAGAGTGAATAAAAATTGGAGGCTAATATTGGGATCAATCATTGACGACAAGGATTTTCTTTATGATCTCTGAGAATGGGATAGGACAGAAGCAATCTAGAACTAAGGAGAAATTTCCTAGCAGTGAAAACAATTAACCAGTAGAATGTCTTGCTTCAGAAATTGTGAGTACCCCATTGCTGGAAGCTTTTAAAAAGAGAGTGGACAGCCATTTGTCTGAAATGGTATAGGGTCACTTGCTCAAGCAGGGGGTTGGACTAGAAGACCTCCAAGATCCCTTCCAATTCTGTTATTCTATGTTCTATCTAAGTTATAAATCATGACTTGGCCTTCAGTAAGATAACTCTCTCCATTTAAACCTGTTTTCATGAATATGAAATAAACAACTTTATAATGGTTGATGTTATTTATAACATGCCCCGTAAAACTATCATATATCTAAAAATCAAAGGCACTATTGGGGGAGGTTAAGGGTTTATTTGTTTATACAATTTATATGGCTTTTCATTTTACATTTTGAGCCTGGGTGGCCAACAAAACATAAACATAAAATATACATACTGTATACAATAAAAGAAAGTCAACTCCTTTGTGGAAATCAACCTGACGTATTTTAATAAATATTACTAAACACCACATTCCAGACAAAAATTGATTGTTTACAAATTGAAGAGGGACCAAATAAAATGAATCATTTACTGCTAGGAATGCCCATATGTGGGTCAGGTGACCTTTACCAATAAAGACAGATAAAAAACTCTTTGCTGCTAATTGGAAAAAGTCTCCTGAAATTATCCATGATGCTCGTCTAGAAACTTGGACAGAGAGAAAAGTTAATATAATCTTTAACCTTTTTAGTCCTGGCATCTGATTAATTTAACTTGATATAATTTACAATAATTTACAATGTACAATTATATTATAATAATTTACAATTTATAATTACAGGATAAAGTGATCAAACAGAAACTGTTTTTGTTGTTGCAGTTTGCGTAATTGTTGTCTATACTTTTTAATGTCTTAATACATTTGATTATGACATTAAAAACAAAAACAAGTTCACCCAAAATATCCAACAAATTGTGCATGGTGTTCAGAACATGGATCCATTGGGGCTTGTTCCCAGGTGAATGAGCTTTATCTTACAACACCTTAGCCTCTAGTAGGGAGAAATTTCAGACCCTCTCTCTCTCTCTCTCTCTCTCTCTCCACCAGGCTCTTGTAAGTATTTCCACAGCCCTTTTTTCCTTTCAACTTTGGAATAGTGATTTTTCAAAACAGGGTAGAGTAGGGGAGCTTTTGGAACTATGTCATGAATAAATCCAGGAGGCATTTGATTCACGGAGAACAAATTTCTTCTCTCTGGTCATACCCAAACTCAAGGAGATTTAAACCCAAAATTTAGACTGGCCTAAATTAATTACCTGCCATCATTCATATTGTGAAGGAAAATAAGCATATAGAGGACAGATATATGCTTTTGTCTCTTTATCTTCAGGGTTTTCCAGTCATCAGCAGGACTTTATATTATATTAGCCTTTTTCTCCTCTACTGTATTTACAGCTCAGCTGAACCCAGTTAACCGATTCTTAGTAAAGAATTAGCTAACTGGGTCCAATTAAGCTGTAAATTAATGTCAGTTAATGAAATACAGGTGGGTTTTTTCCTCATTAACATCAACTGGTCTCATGAAAAAACGTTTGTCAGTGTATTCTTTCTTTACTGCTATACTGCCATCTCGAGGTAGCTAGAAAAACCAAATTGCAACCAAAATATAACAGATAATAGTTTTGTAAGGTTATTTCACACCACATATATAATTTCAACTAATTCCTAGGACCGGTTGTAAAATATGTAAATTTGGAGTTTTAAAAAATAGGCAGTATTATATGGAGAAAATTAAATATTTATAAATCTTATTTGTTTCTCTTCCAACCAGATATTCCAAAATAAATGATGTTTTTCCATTGCTAATTGGAATAGCAATATTAAGTCATGTGACCAAGAATATTCCATCATGATTTAACATTTAAGTAAGATTACAAAGTATTTGGCACATAACTATTCAGAAGCTTCAGATTCATATCTCCCTCACCATGTTTACAAAGGACAGATTATGTTTTAGGGAATCAGTCCATGTTTTCTTTTTAAATAGTTATCAGCTTCTTTCTTCCATATCTTGGCAGATTGTTTTAGGCCTCAGCTATCTACTAGTTACATTTTTTTCATATAAACCTTGTTACGTTAGAGTACTAGCATCCCTCCCTGTTATTAAAAATATCAAATATTTTAGTCTATTAAAATTAATATTTATTATTATTAAAGTCTTTATCTAATTCAATTTAAACATACAGAAATAGGGAAACCAGTTCTGTTTTTTGATTCTCTCCTTGATTTCTCATGCTTTAAAACACAGTGTTAAATTCCGAAGGAGAAAACAGAAGCCTTAATAGATTCAAACGTCCAGTTACTAACGGAAAACCATGTGGGATTGCAAAATCCCGGGGTCCCGCTCCCTGCAGGACGATGGCGACGTACGTCAGCCTAAACCAACGGGCCTCGCTTTAGGTTAGGAAACACACGGACAACATGCTTCTTCAGGTGAGATGGCAGGCAAAGACCCTGAAGCCTCTCCATGCCTCTCTTTTATTGGTACATTAGCGTCATAAAGGGGGGGGGGTACAAAAGGACAATAGGGGGATGGTTCTTCATTGCCATACACAAAGAACAGGAAACTTAAGTCAAGGAGGTACTAATTCAAGGTAAGCTTTTCAGGAGAAATGAAACTTAAGTCAGGAAACGAAACCTAAGGCAGGCAGGTAAGCTTTTCAGGAGAAACGAAACCTGAGTTAAGGAACCAAATGGATGCAACAAAACCAATTCCTGGAAAATGTAGAAATAAAAGAATATAGTATAATTGTTTACAAGTTCCAACTTAGTCTGAAATGAAGAAAGACACATTTCTTCTTATGTTCTTCATAACCACTTACTGAATAAATGGGGAGAACTTGAAGTTTAAGAGGTTGAGTACTGAACTGTGATGTGTAAAACAATCCATTCGAGGTTGACGGCTGAATAAAAGAATAAGTCCCAATCTCTGACACCAGCTGACTGTCAGCATGGGTGCCTGAGTGATTGCTTTTTGCTAAGGCAGCCAGGTTCCAGCAAGAAAGCTGACTAAATGAACATAACTAAAAAGGCAAAAAAGTTTGTAAGGGGAGTCCCTAATAAATTTTCCCTCTAAGAGAAGAGCTTCCACTTGATTAACTTAAGAGTGTGAGACGAGAAGAAGAAATAAAAACCTTGATGCTTTAAGAAGAAGAAAAAAAATGAAAAGGAAATGAATGAACCCAAGCCTGTAATCCTGACTTGCAATGCTTGTGGCATGTATTTGTCTTGTCTGAAAACAACCGGGGATATACCATTTGCAGCAAATTTGTAGCCACAACGGTCAAAGTATGAGCAACCATACTTCAGTTAATGAAAATGGAAGAGGTTTTAGAAAGGAGGCTTTTCAACCCAAGCAGAGGAGGGATTTTCCTCAGGAATTTCGCTGTCGGTGGAAAGCTTAAATTCTAAAGATTTTGCATTGATCACACTATTGGAACTGTACTAATTTCAAAACGAACCATTTCAACTTGGGCCTACTCCAGGCTCCCTGATTAAATTTGGGGCCTGATCTGGGTGAAAGATTTGAAAATTCAAAGTTCCACATTTCCCACTGAGTAATATAGGAACCCACAAACAGATCTATATTATTAAAGAACGAGGAACCATATCTCAATAACAAGGAAAATAAACATTCAAATACAAATTACATTCAATTATGAATATTAACACATTGCCATTTAGTATGATCTGATTAGATCCTGAACGAAGGATAATTCTGAGCAAAGCAATGTACCACAGGATCAAAAGTTGATTTCATCACTTATTTACCCTTATACCCAGCAGCTTCTTTAAAACTCAGAGTAAATTTGAAGGAAAAATACAATATTAACTGCAATGTTTCTGAGCCTCCAGGATTGGAAATTCCATTGAATTCTGAATACTTTTGGTGTTTCTGAACAAGTAGAGAGGAATCATGTGCTTGAACAACATGCCGTGGGATTTGCGAACATAGAGCTACAGTATACTGGATCCTGAAAAAGCAGATGAATGAAGGCAAATCTATAAAATATTGTTTTAAGGGTGTAAGTTAATGCTATTCATGTATTTTTTGAAGTGTATCAGATGATGGAGTAAGCAACCTCTTCTCATCCTTTAGCTCAGGGATCTCCAAACATGGCAATTTTAAGACTTGTGGAAGTGCACAAATCTTAAAGTTGCCAAGTTTGGAGAACCTTAATCTGATGTAACCTTCCCATCACAAGACCCATCACAAGCCTCTCACTGATGACTCATACCTGACCCATCACAAGACCCTTACTTGACATACCCCCACCTGAAGCCCTAATAAACAGAATACTGACATTCCCTAAACTCCACTGAAGATGTTACCTAGCCTGGTAATGAAATATTCGGAAACCAACCCACAAGCTTGGAGAACAAACTTTCACCCTCAAAGCTATACTTCTTTTTGTAATATGAAAACATATGGAATATTGCCTTGTGAGGGGAGGGGGCTTTTAAAAAGTACAGCTGTACTTTTATTTATATATTTCTTTGTAATATCCAGTCCATTTGTACTAACCTGGGGTAAATCTACTCAACTTTTCAAGATCAATCAAAGTCAGCCAGGTGCTGATTAAATAGGTTCCCCGCATAATAAAATATAACCTGCTCTATCTATTTTAGAAGTGAATTATAATGAAATTCATGAAAGGAAAATTAATTCCAGCAACAAGTCCATTGTAATTTAGGATTTTCCGAAACTTGATATCTGTTGCATTTAGTATTATAATTTGCAAAGTGCCAAACGCTTTTTTCCCCATTTAACAAACACTGTTTCTGTATTCAGACATGACTATCATCAACTCTAAGAGTATCTGTGTATCAGTAGTTCTGCTTTCCAAATAACTGATCCATACAGGATGGCTTCATAGCAGGTGGCTTGTTATCAGATGATTGATAGCAGATGGCTGTCATCTACTTGTCAACTTGCTTATTTTTTTTTAATAAGGTTCACTTAAGGCAGTGTTATATGATTTTCCCTTTCTACCTTCAGATCTGTGAGCTTTCAACAAAAGGCTTCAACTAACTTTTGTTAAATTCACTTTTTCTTGCTATGTGGAATAGCTTCTCAGGCCAATGTATGAAGAATGTTCTTATCATTATATGCAGTCCTAGATATTATAAAAGATACTTTCCTACCATGTGATACAGAAATGTTCAATATACCTTTGTGAATTCGTGATTTTTAGATAATGGCATTGGGAGGCAGTATTATGTACTTGGAGCTGCATTCAAAGGCTACATAGTAACTTAAAACGACTGCAGGATGTAGTTGTTTTCATACTGTTGGATGAGAGCTACTTCAACCAAATAATGAAAATATTTTGGGTCTGCATTGGTAATCAATGGGGTTCAGGTTATAGAAAAGGTTACAAGTAGTCCTTGACATACAACAGTTCATTTAGTAATTGTTCAAAGTTACAACAGGATTGAAAAAAAGTGATTTATGACAATTTTTCACACTTATGACCATTGTAGCATCCCCAAGGTCACATGATCAAATCCAGCTGCTTGAGAACTGATTCATATTTATGATGATTGAAGTATCCTGGGATCATATGATGACCTTCTGTGACCCTCTGACACAAAGTCAATGGGGAAGCCAGATTCACTTAATAACTGTGTTACTAACTTAACAACTTCAGTGATTCACTTAACAACTGTGGCAAGAAAAGTTGTAAGATGGGGCTTAACAACAGAGATGTTGGGCTCAATTGTGGTCGTAAGTTGAGGACTAAATGTGTGTGTGTATATTGTGGTCATAAGTTGAGGACTACAATACAAGGATCAGAGATCAATAATGGCAAAATTTCTAGATGTGTTTTCAGCATGTGCTATTCCTCTTCTTATGCTAAAATGATCAGATTTAAAAAATCCTATGAAGACTTTATATGTGAATCTCTTTCCGATAGATTTTGCTGGAAGCAGACCAACTGCATCTTCTCCACTCACAGTTTTGAATCAGTGTGGCGTTAGAAGCAATTTATTATTTAACCCTCAATTGATGTTAGAGGTGATTTTGATTGCAGGATTCATTGTCAAACTAGCTTATAAAGTTAATCCATAAAACCATGTAAAACTTGTGTTGATTTTAGCTTTTACAACAAGATTGAAGACTCTATATTCCCGGTTTATTTACAAGGGCATTGCAGGTGTAGGAGTGGCTTTAGCAAAACAGCTACTACTTAAAGGGCAGATTTTATGAGCCTAGAGAAACATCCGTTTAGGTTGTAAAATCAGACTTGCAGCTTGTGTATTTTTTCACTTGCCAAATATGCCATTCTGTGTGACATATCAGAATCCCCTTGATATGCAGCCAAGTTAAACAGTGACCAAATTCTCTTAACAATAATACTTAGAATTTTTCCATTACAGTGAACTTTGGCTTTAACAGGATACATATTCCATAAACAAGCAAAGCATATAGGCAACTGGGGGCCCTAAAATAGTTAGAAAACAACTGACAAATGTATTCAGAGGCTTAAGCAGACATCTTTCAGATATATAAGGCCTTCTTCAATTGTTCAGTATTATCTGCTTGGACATTTTAACTGAGGAAAAGTAAAGAGGATCTAATGGGTATTTGCACCATAATTTTAAATATGTTTATATTAGATATACTACAGGTAGTCCTTGACTTATGACCACAATTAAGTATAAAATTTCTGTTGTTAAGTGAGACATTTGTTAAGTGAGTTTTGCCCCATTTTATGATCTTTCTTGCCATAATTATTAAGTGAATCACTGCAGCTGAGGAGTTAGTAACACAGTTGTTAATGAATCTGGCTTCCCCATTGATTTTGCTTGTCAAAAGGTGATCACATGACCTTGGGACACCGCAACAGTCATACATATGAACCAATTGCATCTGAATTTTGATCACATGATCCTGAGGATGCTACAAAGGTTGTAAGTGTGAAAAATGGTCATAAGTCACTTTTTTCAGTGCCATTGTAACTTTGATCGGTCACTAAATGAACTGTTGTAAGTTGAGAACTACCTGTATTACTACTAATTATTAAGTTATACAATTATAATCCCTAGACCTTTCAATCTCATTTTTAGCAAAAAAAACCCAACAAGATTCATTGTAGAAACACATAACAGATTATACATTAGATGCAGACTTAGCATGCTTAAAGTAGACCCATTGACATAAACAAGCTTGTTTCATTGGTTTCAATGGTTCTAGTTCTCCTACAGATCTATCATATGATTGTACTTTTTGTTTGCTATATTTAACAGCCATATCATTTGATTAAAATTATATATTTATTGCATGTACTTATCCTAGTAAAGATAAGTGGAAACAGAGATATTTCCTCCAAAAATAGTTTTATAAAAGAAGTTTTTTTAAGAAAAAATCGTATTCCACTCAACTTCTTGAATTCAGCCTGAAATTTATGTTGGATTTAGTGCTATTCACATCATCACAGTATAAATTAAGTCCCTTGTAGTTATTTTCTTCATTTTCTGTATTTTATATTGAGTATGAAGAATTAAAAACACAAACCAAAAAGACTTTGAATCATATCTAAAAATGAATCCATTGGGACTTGACTCCATCGTGGATCTGTTATTTTATTAACGAAGTAAAATTTTGCCTTTTACATTTTTTAATAAATATTTAAAAGCAAAATTTAGGAAAAAAAATATTAACTAGCTGTGCAGCAGCATATTCTCACTGAATACAAAACATGAATAATAAACTCTGAAATTATCCCAATGTATGAGAAGTTACCAGCATGCAGCACACATGTACTATTAAACATATAACCTCTCTAAATATATTCAATTGTTGTCTGCACATTCAGTTTTCTGATCTAAATCGCTTACTGTACTTGTATATACAAGACACATGATGTGAATGCCAAATGCTAGTGAATAAAGTAGGCACATAGTACTGCTATTAACCAAATAGTATGTAGTGAAAGTTGCATTGTTGGTTGGGAGCGGTGATGGCTCCCTCTACAGACCCAACAAACTGGAAATCAGTTGTAACCTACGCAGATTTTTTAATCTGTATTTATAATTATAGAGGTGTTTTTGTGCATTTTTAAGGAATGTAAAATGGAAATTGCATTGTGCTTTTGTGTGGTTGACACTAGTGTCAGGGAGGAGTTTTCAAACTATTTTAGGCTGTGGAACGTATTAGTTTTAAAAATAATTCTGGAAAACCCTAATCAAGAGGTAAAGTTCTACTGAAAAAAAAATTGGCTGTGTTCAAATGAACATGTTTTGCCTGACAAAACTTTATTATGTTCTCTCAGAGTTCTGGGATTCTATAGAATTCTGCTCAGAAAATGCAGAAGATTAAAGGATTGCATCTTATTCTCTTAAAGATAAAAGTACATTTCAGATTAGAGGATCATATTTAGAGTGTACCAACTTTGGAACAAGATTTTAATTTTTTAATAGTATGACATATAAATGGTAAAGAGATAGATCCCTTCATTACATCTTGCTATGCTAACCATATTATATGATATTTATTAATTTATTTATTTCATTGATTGATTGCTGTATGCACCATCAAGTTGTCAAATCCTATCAATCACATAGGTTGACTTTCTCCATGACAATCAGTGTTTCAGATCCTCCCATGGGGTACTCAATGCCACTGTAACTGAGTCCATGGACCTTGTTTCTGGTCAACTTCTTCTCTTTTCTTTCCCAGTATTACAATCTTTACCAGGGAGCTGGATCTTCGCATGATGTGTACAGCAGAATAATTTGAAGCTGGTCATTTGTGGATCGAGTGAGAAATCTACATTGATTTGTTCAACGATCCATTGTGTCTTCATGGCGGTCATTGTATCCTCAGATGTTTTCTCCAACATCAAAGTTCAAAAGGATTAATATTGTTCTTATCCTGCTTCTTCAACATCCAACTTTTACTTCCATAGAGTATCATAGGGAATAGCATTCTGATGACATACAACATGTTTTAATACCTTTTCCATGGCCTTCATTGTCCACTTTATCAAGTGCTAGATCATAGCAGCTCTATTAAATATATACTTCCATTTACTGAGACAAATTACTGACTGATTCTGTTCATCACTGTTTTTGTCGGCCAAAATTTCTCAAATATTTTAAGGCAGATATTTTCCCCCTAAGTCTGCTACCTAGAATGTGAAAATGCCAACCATTGGACTTGTAGTCTTTTGTAGAAAAAAAAAGAAATAAAATAATATTTACTATTTTAATAAAATAGTATTTACTATTTTAATATCCTATATTATTTATAAAAACAGAGTCACGTGCACACATAAACAAAGGGCAAAAGAGTATGCAATATTTTGGATAGACAATATTAGTAATCATATTTTTTATTGGAAACATTCTTTAAGAAAAGAATCTTTGTGGAATGTTCTTTGAAAGAAAGTTTTAAAAAGGGGTACAATTATAACGTTGTCCACTAGATGGCAAAATCTAATTGTCTTCACCCAAGATATCATTAGCCATTGGAACCTAAGGAAGAAATTTGCCAGTGAGTGGGATAGTTATTGTTCTTTAAAATTAAATAGTGTTATTGAGGTAAACACACTTCAAAGAGACACTAATAATTAGAAATCAACGCTCTCATGACTATAAGAAGATTCATCCCTAAATGATTGTAGCCATATTTAAAAATTAAGGTTTTCTAATATTAAGTGTCCCATAACTCATGAATCAATAATAGTTTGAAAGCCACCACAAAATTGCCAGCCTGAAGAGACTAAAGATTCCCCCTTGGGGAAAAACTGACAGCAAATCAGTGGCCTCAGTTTCTCTTTTACACAGAGTCAACACTGTTCTTCACATACTACAAGAATAGAGAATACATGTCAGTAGAAATTTTAGCTGTAAACTCGTTAAAATATGCCATATCACAGCTCTGATTGCATCATTATCTGTTTTTCTGGAGATGACACATCACTAATTTTAAATTATACAATCATCCTTCTGATGGTTGCTCAAATATGATAAGTGGAGGAAGGCTGATTATAGTCAATAGCAAATATATCAATAAGGTCAAATTGCCATTTATTTTTTAAACAAACTTATATTATGTGTACTTCATATTTTATGAAAATAGTAGATATCAAATGATCAAATCAGAAGCAACCTCATGGCAGATGATATTTCATAGCAAATAACATTTGTTTTTGTGATATAATTGTTCTACTGAATTTAAACGGGCGACATAACATTTATCTAGAGTCATAACAGAAATGGCTTAGAGAACCTCTTTCTGAAATCCTATTCATTATTGTCATAAATATGACTAGAATACAGATTAGTTTTTGTAATCATTTTCAGTGTGGAAGCGTCACTAAAATCTAGTTTAGAAAAAGCACAAGCCCTTTTCTGTCTCCTTTCTGGCTGATTTGAAAGCAATATATTTGTAATGATAAAGAAAATAAAGAATATATAAACATTCTTTTTCTTAAAAGCGGAGAGTGCTGTAAACAATTGTCTTTCTTCTTAAGATCTGTGAGGTGCCTTTTGGATAGATTTTGTAGAAGGGATTTGTAATGACTGGATTTATGTAAAGAGTGACCCTGTTCTCAGAAGGCTGGTGGGCCGGGTTATGTGCCATGGGAACACCAAAAAAAGGGTTAATTGAACTAGACAACTAATCCTTACCTCTTCCAAGATTGGGATTAAGCCCTAGAGAGTAGCTCTCTAGCCACTCTATTGCAGTTTTTAGTTTTCACAATACCCATTGGCCCCTGTCAAACTTATCGACTGTGGCATCAATTCCAATCACACCATTGTATATTTTTTTAAAAACGTGTTTTTTTTCTTACCACAGCTCGGTTTTTAAAAAAAACAGAAAATAAAAGAAGCAGGGAAGGAAATGATAGCTTCCCAATATCCCTATAATATATGAAAATGAGACAGAACTTTCTTAATACCACCTTGTAAGTTCATGGCAAAAGAGTTTTCATCTTTTAAATGTTTAACTTCAAGGCAATTCTGATTTCAATCTAGGAACAATGAAACCAAGAGGACTTCTATTCTTTCTGAGTTCTTTTAGGGAAAAAAACTGCAAAAGGAACCTCCAAACACCACTAGAGAGCACCCTATAGCTAGTAGCTGTTCGGTATTATTCATTCCTCAACTACCAGAGTTAATATTTTCTTAAGGAAAATTTAGTGTGAGAAATTCGTAGTCTTCATGAGAAAATACATCTTTATGTTTTGTCCCTTTTCTGTCCCTCTGGATTACCTATTCTCGTGTTATCAACTAAAATTAAACTCCATTTGAGGGTAAAACCCATTTTTTTATTCATTTGCAGCCTGCTCATTTATAAAGCATCAAACAATACTCTAGTTTTTATAACTGAATAGATAAATGGATCTGGCTCCTCCTACCTGTCCCATCTTTACTTTCTTATTGACCATCACTATATGAAATAATAAGCTCGGACAAAATTATGAAGTTGAATTGGTAAATAATAAGGTTACATTCTTATTATTCCCATGTCACCATGATATAAAATTCACATATAGAGCACACAATCATTTCCTCCCCCCCCCCCCTTCTCCCCTTCATAAGTAATTGGAAATAATTGCTTGCAAGGCCATTAAATTCCCTTCTATTTCTATAATATATCAATGAAGAAGCTTGCTGAATAAACATGGCTACTTTCTTAACCACTTAGGAAAGATTTGTCTTATTTCTCTGGCTAACTGCATTATAATTTAAGAAAACCTAGATCGAATGACTGATCAATTTGATAAATGCAATTCTTTCAAACTACAGTTTTGAAACCAAGTTGTTATAATTTTCCTCACCTTCTGAAGTAGCCACCAAGGTTTTGTTATTAATTTCTAATCTGAAATTTCCCTTGTAATTCATAATTTATTTTTTCAATTGTAGCATATGCTACTAGTTACCCCCGAAAATCTAAATAAATTATGAAGGCATGAATTGGAAGAGGCAGAATTACAAACTAAACACCTCAGATGGCTTAGGAACAGCAGATTCCATGTGAGCATTGTAAGGGGTCAGTGATCAGGGTACTTTAGGTGCAGCCAAAAATAATAGTGCTGCTGAGAAAGTAGAGTTTTATCCTTCTATATCAATACTGGGATTTCTTTGCTTTTTTTTTTCCTTTTAGAAAGTAAAAATCAACTATTATTTTAAGGGATGTCCCGGAACTTATTTTATATAATTGAAAACTTTAATGTTTACATGGCCATTGTAAGCTTCGTTTAACATTATTGGCCTTGTTTTAAAACCTCAACCTTACCATCATTACTTCCTTTCAGGTAATAATATCATTGCTTTCCACAAAAATTAGGATTCTAAGAGGAAAAAGTTCTGGCTTGCATGAAAGCCAACGTGCGTGCAACTCCTTGTACATGTGTTATTTTCTTCTACAGTGAATCACACTGGATGCTTCTCTATTTGTCCAAATCAGCATCATCTGAGTGACTTGGAAGTCTTGGAGGTGGAGGGTGAGGGCTCCAGGAGAACGGTCTGATATTTTGTTAACACCTGGAGAAGAGCCAACCATACACTTTTACTTGGGATTTCCTCCCTGCTAGAAGGATAATCTCTGTTCTGTGTTGCTTGTGTTGCAATTGACCCACAATGGGTTTAGAGATTTTTGAAAGCAATGGGGGGAAAAAGAGTTGTGTCAGACATTAGCCAAGATATCAGCTACAACCGCTACAATCCTGAAGGCTTAACATCTCACATCATACTGTATAGTTTAATTATAGAGCAAAAATATAAGAGGTGACCTGCTGGATCAAAGCAGCAGTCAATCTTATCCAACATCCTACCTCCTATGAGCCAACCAGATGTCCCTCAGAAGCCACATATCTGGCATAAAGACAATAACCGACTTTTACTGATTCAGGTGACTCAGTATGAATCACCCGTAGCAGATCCATTCTTTAATTTGTAAAAGCAATGGCCCTTAACATAAATGGTGGCAATCAGTTCTGGCCTGATGTTAAAAAACATATTTCTTTAGCTATATACGATATATAAGCATTACATTTCTCACCAATTTACATTGTTCCAAGTCTCTCCTTCCCTCAAAAATAGTTGCAGAATTATTATTTTTATAATATATGTTAGATGCAGTAATTTGTGAGAGAAAAAAAAAGAAAGGACTAACATGAGCAAGGTAAAACAGGCAGGGAAGGATTTTTTGTTATTCTGGGAAATTGTGCCATTAAATTTCAGCAATTCTATTTAGGGAAAACACCGGGGATCTTAAGAAATGATTGGGGGATGCATGCACCAGCCAGCCCTGGAGATTTGTTTTGAAAGTGCTTTTCTAAAAAAATATTTTTCTTTCTCTAAAAAGTATTTTATATAACTGTAGCAGGACTAAGCACCCTGAATGTAGGGAAAGGAGTGGCAGAACCTGGGGGTAGAGTTAAAAGAGGGATCAGCCTAGTATTGCTATGTAGCCATAAGCAGACTAAGAGCAATTCCCCTTGAATTCCAATGAACCTTATCTAACTCATAGTACATAGTAGCAATGAATTAGTTTAATTGAGCCTTTACTGTGTTTCCCAAATTATATAACATGGCTCCTTTCTTTCGATAAACAACCCTTTTAAATCAGTAAATCACAAAATCATTAATTCATTTGTGTCCATTTTCAGCTAAAAGTCCATTAAAGGTTTCCAGTCTTATTGTTCCTTCCCTAATCAAACAGGTCAATTTAGCCATTCTAGCAAGCTCTAACTTCACAATCCACTCCTCCATTTCTATATTTTCTCTATATTTTCATTATTAATTGTCCATGATTCTTTTCTAGTGGCTATCCATAAGTCCTAAATGTGAAGTTAACTTTTTAATGACTAAGCATACAGTTCTTGAAAAAAGCTCAGGTCCCATCCATGTCTTTGTTTGTCCTAATCTGTAACACTTTACACCTTCTTTGCATTAAATCTCATATTCCATTTTGTTGCCTATTTCTTCAGTTTAGAGATGCATTTTTTAAAATTTTCTTTGCTTCCAAATCAATAGTTATCTGGCCAAGTGGTAGTAGGCAATAGGATGCCATTGCTTATTGAATAAGGATTATTTTAATTATTTTCAGTAGTTTATGTGATTATTTCTGCACCTCTCATAAATATACTAGCACTAGCAATAATAACTGAGTAAAGATGGCCTATAAATGCTTTGTTCTTTTTGTAACTATTCTGCAGTACACCATCAATTCAATCCCATTGCTACACCTTTTCTCTTTGATGGAACAGCGAGTTCTTTCACTATGGACCTTACAATAAATTCAGGCATCTAACAACAATTGCATTCCTGATGTGCAGCCTTGACAAATATTTCTGCAAGTGGTAATACAAGCAAAGAAAAGCATGTCATCTTAATATCCTAGGTTCTACATTGTTTAGTGCTTCTGTGGGCACATAACATAAGCTGTATCCTCCTTCATGACATGAAACACTCTGAAATCATATGTAACTGTATTACTGTTTACCATTAGCAACCATTTTACATTTTACTAAATTCTTTCAAGGTCAGGCGTCCACCTTTATAAAGAGACCTTGGCCTAAAGATTTTTGCTATCTCTCCAGCACATGACAAAAATACCTTCTGACATGCTGTTGGGTTTTTTTTCCTCCACTTGGAGATCATTCTTGTTTAACTGAAGGCGAACTCAGTTGCCGTGAGACTCCTTAGTAACAGGAAACAGTTGTCCAGTTTAAAGAACAAGCTCTAAAATAAACAGCTTTCCCTCTCCTTTTCAAACCCCCTCAGGACAATATTTGCTTTTCTAAAATATCATTATGCCATGGCTTTGGATCTCACTGGACAAACTTGGGGATTTCCCAGCAGTTCAAGGTAGGCTTGACCTATAGTGGAACACAGAAAAGAGGAGCTGCATATAAATAGCAAAATTACAAAAGGATCAATTCTCAGTCAACTCATTAGCAATGCGTAAGTGATAACTCCTCTCTCTAAGACGCTTTCATAATTACTTGCACAAGCCACATTTGGTTCACAAGTTTCATAAATGAAGGTTAAGTTGACTTAACCGCCTAGGATTTACCAGTCATGTTAAAGCATAAAATGTGTATGCTTTTCAGGGCCTCTCAAGATACAAGCTGTTGACTTAAAGACTCCAAGGTTAAATGGTGCTGGCTCTAGAGTCCAAGTTAGTTTCCCCACTGCCCAGGCAGTGAAGTTGCAAAACGCAACATGATGGTAATGTTCAGGAAAGGCATTAGGAAGACAGAAGAAGTTTGGAATTAACCTAGCAGTGATTGATGAAGCCAAGATGTTACTCTAGGATCTTGTAATTCTTATCACAAAAGCGGTACATTTTTAAATCATTCTGCATATTCCACTAGATCTAGTGCCCATCAAGTATTTCCAGATTATAAATCCAACAAGCCTACCTAGTAATGCAATGGGAAGTACATTGCCCATTATTTTGGTCTTTCTTACAAGATAAAGCTAAATAGGCAAATCTACTTTAACAGAAACCACTTGACTAGCCAAATAATTCATTTCATATAATTTGATTTCTTTCAATAAATTAACAGTCAGAGGTGGATTGAAAATAAGGTAAGCCACTAATTTTTTTTAGACATTGTCTCCAGCCCAACAAAACATATTCTGTCATGATCTATGTAATCTTGAATCAAACTGTAGCTTAAGCTATTCATTAAAAAGCTTAAACCCTTATTTCAAAGGTCTAGTAAAATAAAATTGACATTCTGTCAGATAACCTGAGAATCACAAGGCACTTTAAAGACTAACAAATTAATCATGGCATAAGCTTCCATAGACCAAAACTCACTTTATTAGTGAATGGAACATTATCCTTCAGTTCAGAATGGAAATAGTTCTTTTTACAATAACAAAGTAATACTTTAGAAATCAACCATAATGTTTATTCCTTTCTGTCTTTTTTGTTTTTTGTTTTAAATACTGTTCTGCCAAGAGCATTTGCTTGAAAAGCTAGTAAAACCTCTTTCTATCATTCAGTGTTCTATTGAATAGAAATGAATGTATTAAAATGAAGGGTAATTATTGTTTATTGGCAAACTGGGATGGCTGCTAATTGATGGCATTTCTTTGTTCTGCACAATTAACAGAGTTTTGTATCATCAAATTATATCTTTAAATGATTAGTAGATCTCCCCTTCTCCTTTTTAATTAAAATAACATCAATGTATCAGTCCTGCTTCTATTTGCAGTTGCAGATTCAGAACTCCTTTCATTACAGAGATTACCTTGAATAGGTTTGTTAACTATTGGGAAACTATGAATTTCTATAAACTACTAAAACTCGTCATGACTTTTAACTGGGTAAAATGATACAATAGGGCAACAATTTATGAACCAAAGTAGCTCATAGTACCTCAACTTACAGAATGTGTCTAAAATCCAGACATATGACTCCTGAGGGAATGAAATTTGGGGAAACTGTAATTGCTTTGATGCCAATGGCTGTTACTATGTTGTTGGACTGCTACTGCAGTCACATTATCTTTCTTTTCAACATTCTGTAACAGTTTCCCAGCCAGTCTCATAATCCCTTGTTCCCTCCACTACCCAGCAGCAGTTATTTAGCTGTGTGCTGGGAAGAAGGAGGGAGGAGGGAGAGAAGAAGGAAGAACAGGAAGGGGGGACGGAGGAAGGAAGGAAGAATTTTCAATGCTCTCTGCCAGCTTCCCACAAGGAAACTCAGTGGCGAAGTTGGCAGGAAGTTGCAAGTCACACGCCCTTTTTAGCCGACCTGTGGTCATCCTGTTTCTCTGTTTACATAATGATACATCTCTGAGATGATAACTCAACAGGACATGGTGATCTAGTAATTACTAAGAACAATATAAATAAAAGATATTATGGCACATCCTTGATGCAGGGGAAAAGATTGTCTTTGAAAGCAAAATAGTATGAGTTCAGATTTAAAACACTTTATGGCTCAGCCACAGGATTGCTTATGTTTGTCCGGCTCTAAGCATTGAAATGAATGTGGTGTGCTTTTTCACCAAAGCAAGTAAGATGATAACACCAAGAATTACCCGACTGTAAATTACCAAAAGTAACTATTATGCTTTGAAAAATAGGTCAACCTTTGATCTGAATTTTCATCAAGACAACTAAAATCTGACAGATCCAGCTTCTAAATTAGACTCCTAAAATCTTATCAAAAGGAAGCAGGGCTTTTTGAAATCATTAGAATAGTTTGATTGCATTTCCTCTATAACAGTAAGACACCTATGTTCTCTTTAACCTTCCATTTTAAACATAATATTCTTCCAAATAACAACAGCAAATAAAGAGAAGGTGAACACGGAAACTTCATTACCACTTCAATGAGACCCCGAACTTTATTTATTGGACTAGGGCATATTTCTGAACCATAAGGATATTAGTACTTCCCTGAAATGTTAGCATTTGTCCCTTAAGTTTCTTTTATCCTAAGAGAGTGACACTATTCACTGTAGTGATATAAAGAAAAGATTCTCTCTTGCAATAAATCAGCAGTGATGCCTCTGGGTATGGGATTTCTATTAAAATCCCAGTAATCAAAAATATCAGGTGGGATATTTTTCTGAGCTACATATAATCCAGAATGCAGAATTCCAGAGGGGGGGGGATAAAATACAAATAAAATAAAAAAATTCTGCACATGATTGTGTGTAAATTTGCTTTACATATCTGGCTTTAAGTTAAGCATTCTTCTTCTTTGAATTAGTTGGAATTAGTCCATAATGAACAGAAACAGATTTATCATCGTCTACTAAGTAAAATATTGGTTCCAGTGAAAAAAGGAAGAAAAATATTTTAACTTTTGTCTAAGTATCACATTGTACCAATCATAGCAAGCCCTTTAGGCAAAGTTGGGGCTGTGACCAATGGAACAAATCTAGGTTTTTCTTTAAAAACAAGCAATGCTAACAATATGACTCAATCCAATCCATGCCAATATTTTACTTAGTACAGTGATAAATCTGTTTCTCTCCACTGTGGACTAATTCCAACAAATTCAAAGAAGAAGAATGCTAAATTTAAAGCCAGATATGTAAAACAAATTTACATATAATCATGTGCAGGATTTTTTATTTTATTTTTCCCCATTCTGGAATTCTGCATTCTGGATTATCTATATGTGTAGCTCAGAAAAAAGTTTTATTTTGCCATCTGATCTTTTTGATTACCGAGATTTTAATAGAAAGTGGTGCCAAACATATTAAGAGTAATTGGGAGAAGAGGACAAGGCATATGTGAAACCATTTCAAAATCAGAAAAACTAAATCTACAATGATGAACTGATTTATCAAAGAATATTTTAAGAACTAAGTGCAAAATGCTGATCAAATTACACTTAGAATGTATAATACAAATCCTTGGAAGATGTGCGTTGGAGAGAATATTGCCTTATTTATTCTCTTATGTATTATGCCATCATCTCTAGAGACCCCTGGCAAACAGTAACAATAAAGCATCCAGACAGGCACATAGTAATAAAACATCCCTGTATCAAATCATAAGACCCAATCTCACTTTTTTTTAATTACCTGTTTGCATTATATGAATTTAGATATTCCTTCCCCATGGAAAAAAAAACCCAACAGCAGAAACTCTAAAAATAAACAAAGCTCCATCAATGGGCATGACATCATCAGCCTATTTTCTGTGATCATTGGACCTAAAAGTATTTTAAAAAAACGCAGCCCTTGGAAGCAAAAGAGGGTAACTGCTTATTACTTAAAATAAATCCAAATGGAATCTATAACTATGACACTTTGAACAGCTGCTGCTCCATTCTGCACCCACACAGCCCTTCCTATTTCCAGAAAATGCAATTCAGTCTCCCACCTTTCAATTCATGGTATTCTCACTTACGGTGTCTACAGGATATGGCCAAAAAAAGTGAAGGCAGCAACCATCACAGTGTTGTGTGTGTTGTACATATATATAACCAAACCTTGACTTTTTTGGGGGGTTGTTATACCTTGTAGACATTTCTGGTGCACTCACTGCACTCTTTTAAATGAGAGGTGCAGATCTCATAATACTTCAATAACTCCCTGCTCATTTTCAATTACCACATTTTGCTTACAATCCAAAAAAACTGGCATGATTTGAGGATTGGTGTATCAGAGTGAGAGAATAATTGAAGAAATACAGGTTAAATCCTTACTCAGCATAATATTTATTGGATAACTGAGAGAGTCTTCCTATTCCAGGTTAAGGCTGAACTCAAAAGTCCTCTTACCCACAGCACTAGAGAAATCCAAAGAACTTACTTTCAAGTAGACCTTTCCAGCATTTACATAGCAGCCTATTTTATAGAGCTATGAAAACAACGAAGCAGGAAGAATGAAGGAGAAAGCACTTTATGCCATCCTGAACCCCTTGCAGGAAGAAGGGAATAGAAATAGAAATTAATCTAAGGATAAGAGAATCAAGGGGAGAAAGAAAAAGGGGAAATTTTTATATTATTATTACTATTATTATTATTATTACTATTATTATTATTATTATTATTATTATTATTATTATTATTATTATTATTACTACTACTATTATTTTGAAAGCCGTAACGAGCAAGTGAGCTCTGCTTGCTGCTTCTGTGGATTCTAAAACATATTTAAATAAGAACGTTTCTGAATTTAAGCTTTAATTGCAACATCAGTTCATCTACTTTAGCTTACAAAAGGGAAAGTGAAATGAAGCACGTAGTTGAAAGTCTTTTAAAATATTCTTTTGTTTCACACTTTCATGGTTTGATGCATCTGTTTTTTTTCCAAAGATACATTTTCCAAAGCAATGTTGCTTTTTTTTTCAGTATATGTAATTCATTCTTTGGATTGCTAGACTTTGAGATTCCTTCCACACCCAGACCCCAAAACTGCTAAGTAGGCTCCCTTCTGCCCCTCATTAACCTCTGTCTTTTGTTGTTGTTGTTTTTGATCTGACAGGGCATATTTCCAACAAAACAAAAGGTTGCTGAAACTCATTGTCCTTATTTCTAAGGCCCTGTTAATAGCAGTTGATTTTCCATTTGTGCCATTAATGGTTTTAATGTAAAGTGCTAAAGAAAATTAAAAAAAATAAAGAGCATCATGGAACCACAAGACCATGGGCCCATTTTAAATGAATGCAAGAAACTGTTACACTGAGACAATTTTGTGCTCCCATTATGCTTTGCGTTATCTAGACAAGTGGATAGTCTTCCCAAACGATCCTGAAAAATGACAGGGAACCCTTGTATTTCGTGACATAAAACATACAGTTACATAAAAGCTAAACAATGACCCATTTTAACACATAAACAGGTCTAGATAAGAGGAATCGTACTGTAGATCATTCCGGGCTCTGTATTTCAGTTACCCTTTAACAGTTTCTTTCCTCGTCTTCTAAAAATGTTCACCAACAAAGCTATCCTTACTTGAACAAGCTACGTCTTCTTTTCAAGAAATACTCCCCAGATAATAACCATGTGTCTCCTTAATTGTCATCTATCTATTGTTGCCTACACTGGAATATGATATGTTATAAATCACAAATAAGTTGCGAATCTCAAGATTTTTTTAAAGTGATAACGATATTGCTTTGTCCTTGGCTTAAGTTGTATTTGAATGTTTATGAAAACATAATACAAAATAAAGAGAAGAAACTGAGTGTTTCTCTTATCCTCACCCACATCACCCCTGCATTAAACACATTCTGCAAGTCTATTGTTCTGGTATGCTCCTTGTACTCTCTCCTTTATATAAAAAATAAGTTTTAAGTCCTCATAGTTTTCTTGGCATATTGTGGAAATGATTCGCTGCTGCCTTCTGGGATGTTCCTTCAAGATATCAGTGTAGCTATAGATCTGACTTCTTAAATGGTCTTCCATCAAAATATGAACCAGCTTATATTGAACTTATATTGAAAAGTTGCTTGAATATTATCAACTTTTCCACTTAGATCCAACTATCATTTATACAAAACCAAAATGAAAAAAAAATATCTTGAAAATCATGATTTACATGGTATTTCCAGTATGTATTTTCTTCTATCTTTCATTGCCCTGGCAAAGTATTATTTAAAACTGTAGTGGAGACTGTTGTCTATTGGAGCATAGGGCACAAATGATTTCAGCTAGTTAGTTTGAGTTTATTGCCTGGTTCAGGTGTATCTAATAAGTAACCTCAAGGTCATATCCCATCATTAAAAAGTCCACAGTCAAGGAAATGATAGTGAGATCATAAACTTATATTGACACAAGTAATTGTGCTATTGGTTCCTGCTATAAGGAGTTTATTTTTTCCCCCAAACAACTGGGGGAGTAAGTCTTAAAGAAAGTCCCATCTTTTGTCAGATCCTGCTTAACCTTAGCTGCTTCCAATGTAGCTTAGATAACAAAGGACAGAGATGACCTCACAGCAGTTGTATTTTACACACAGAGAGAAAAAGCTTCAAATAAATACAGCGAAGAACTGAGTGAGTTTCCTGAATTATCCTTTCCTTTATACCAAGAGGACACACATTATAAGTCTATTTTACTGTACCCAAAGGAAGTCGGAAGTCAATGCCTTTTTTCCCCTTTTTTCTCCTTGCTTTCTCCCACTTTTCTGTTCCCTTTTCCCTTTCCTGTCTTTCCTACTATTTACTTTTGTATTTTCTTTGTATATTATATTATAAACTAATAAAATTATTAACAAAAAAAGACTAAGAAGCTATACGTGTATTCTGTGTGTGTGTGAGTGTGTGTTTCCTTCTCACAGGCATGTCCTAATAATGCACACCATAACTAAACAAGTAGAGTTGACAATCTTTAGCCCATGTTTGGAATGTTGACTCTTTTAAAGGAGTATATATTAAGTGTTGCAGAAGTTTCATATATTTACTTTGAGAGGGGGGGAAATTAATGTTGACGATCAAGACTGAAATCTACCTTTGATCTTATAAACATAGTTTTTTGATTTGCAAAATAATATTTGAGTGTGTCTGCAAGGGACAAATAAAAAGTTCCTTCCCATTTAGTGATCCATAGCTCTCAGCTGATTGCCATTAACTCCAATGTGGATCAGATATAGATTTTAAATTGCCCAGTTTTACACTGAGGTACTCTATAGGAAATATAAACTAAACTATTATGTCCGGTATAGCCATAGTTGAAGATTAAACTCAGTTTTGACACTTCCCATACTCTTTCGGAAAATCAACACAAATGTTCTTATACTATGCTACAGTTCACACCACAAATATGGCCTTTTTACATGTATCCTAAATCAGTGTAATTTCCACTGATTTAGGATATCATTAGCTGATGTAAGATAATACAAGAGTTCATTCACAAGCAGAGAGACTTGGCTTTTTTACTTTATGCTTTTTATTATTGTTGTTGTTGCACAGTCAGACAAATGTTTAGACTGGATTTGGCATTTTTATCCATCTATCAAGATATTTCCAAGAACCTGGAATTACAGACAAGAAGACTTTACAAACTGATTAAAATCTACTCTGTGGTCAAAGTCTTCCATGCAATTTCCCATGCCTATCTAAGGTAGTGTATGTAAGCTGAACCAGTATTTTATTTTGTCCAAATAATTGTGTTTCTCACAAAATAGATCATGACGGTTTTCAGATTGGCATCAGAAAATACCTCTGATTTCACATCCACACAGCAAATGAGCCAGAAAAAAGAGCCAGTTGGGTGTAATGAATAAGGTGCTGGCCTAGAAACCAGGAGACAATGAGTTCTAGTCCTGCCTTAGACATGAGTGCCAGCTGGGTGATTTTGGGCCAGTCACCGTCTCTCTTGGCCCAACTCACCTCACAAGGTTATTATTGTAGGGAAAATGGGAGAAGGAAGGAATAATATGTATGTTGAATTATGTGCACAATAATAAAGGTAGGATAGAAAAAATATCTAAAAACAAATAAACACTCCATCATAACGATGTCAAGGCATTCATGGATTTCTAGCATTCAGAACCAATAACCATAGTCATTCTTCCATGTTAGAATGGCATAGAAAAGACAAAAGAAATAAAGGGCGTTCATTTGTCTTTGAACAAATTCTTCACTTGGATTCTCAATAATCTGAAAACAACATATTACATTTGTTACAATGAGGTAAGTGTTAGCTTTCTACAAAAGAAATGTTCTACATGTGTAAATGCATAGCAGATAGAGATTTGGACAATATTTTCTCAGAGTGCTGCTTGTGGATAGTAGAATGTCAATGCAGGAAATAATAATGTGGAAAGTTGCACTGGCGGGCCTAAGGAACAGAAATGAAGCAGGAGAATAACTTATCAGTTTCTGCGATTATTTATTCATTGCTAACACAGGTTTCGGATAAGCAGACTATGCATATATACAAGGCCATTGCCAGACAGCATATACAGAAACCATCGACTATAATATTGGTGGAAGGAAGAAGGAAAAACGGCAAAAACAAGGTCAAAAGTTGGACTATGAAAAAATGGAATATTGATGCCTTTGAACTTTGGCGTTGGAGAAAATGCCAGACAATTTCATGAATAGCCAAGCAAACAAATAAACAAATTGATCATAGAACCAATTAATTCAGAGTTCTCACTTAAAGCACAAAAAATCAGCCAGCCAACCACATATTATTCTATTTTGGAAACATTAGGCAAAAAAAAAAATCAGCTTTCTGAATAACTTTATAATGCTGGGGTGGGTGAAAGCGAAAAGGAAAATAACCAGCAGCAAGGATTGGGATGGGAGCATCATTGGAACACCTGAAGAGCCAGGTTGGACCTCAATCATTTTGAAGAAGGGTGATGTATTCACTAAGAGTCAGCACAGACTTGATGGCCATAATCAATCAATCATTATTGAGTTTTGGAAAACTTTCTGGGTACTACTGTATTGGGAATGTTTGGGAAAAGCCTTTATTTAATCGGGGCCATTTAAGAAAACAGCTTGATTTGGATGAAGGGGTTTAAAACTAATTTCTATAACAAAATTGCTTCTACTTACCGTTCCCGGGGATTTGGGGCGGGATAGAAAGCGCGCGCGTAGAGTTGGAATGGATAACATCACCATCAATTTTGCTTAAGAACCGATCAAGTAAATACAGTTTTATTTTTTTAACACCTAGGGGGCGCAATGGGATTATTGAAAGAGTCAGCTAAAGCGACTTTTGCCTTTTTCCAAACTTTTAAGATAACCAAAGGATTTTGAAGTAAAGGGGTTTTAATAAGGCGATACGGCAAGGTCTAATGACTGACTTTTTTCGCGGATCGACTTTTCACGGAGCAACCCTCTCGCTCTGCAACAGGTAAACTTGCTGTTTCCGTGTAACTCTCCTTAGTTTCACACGTCGAGTTTAACTTCCTTTCCGCGCGTGATTTGGGGAAGCTGTGGGGTGTAGAAATTCTGCATTGATCCCATTTCTCAACAAAAAGATACGTGCATTTTATTTTCTACTGTAAAACAGGCTTATCCACATGCAGCCGGAAAACTGTTCTTATGTCCAGCAATGGCTTGATAAAAATGCATATTATAATTTTCTGTTCATACACGTATTTGTGGACTAATATTCTCTAAATTTAGGAATAAGTTAGGTTATGTGAAAGCACATTGTATTTATTAAAGGCAATAAGAAAATTTAGGAAAATTCATACTGCATAACTTGCTTAAAATTCTACCTGTGAGAAAGCTGTTTGGTATTGTGATCATGTTATTAGAAAATATATAAATTGCACACAGCCCATTTATCTGTCTTTATAAACCTTGAAACTAAATAAGAATGTAAATTATTACATATTATATTATTACATAAATATTATATACATGCACACACACATATGCCCTATTAAAGACAGTTGAAAATATGTCAGTTGGGCTGTTTTGTTTACATGATCAATTATTACAATCCTGTCTATATTTAACAGTAAATCCCATTTTTCTATCAGCTTGTTTCCAGTAAAATACTGCATAGGATTGCTGTCTAAGAAAAAAAATCATGACAAGTAGAAATTTACTGAAACTGCAGATGCTCTATTTCTAACAAAAAAAACTAATCATTTTCTTTAGCGTATGTGTCACAGTATATAAGTAGACCATTAAAAATAATTGCCATTTCCCCCTCCCATTTTTAAAAAGAGAAGGTAGCAGATATAAAAATGAAATGTTAAAAGAAAAGATTTTTAAAAAATCAATTTAATGGAGAAGTTCTTTCTGTCTTTCAGAGTTTCATGACACATGGTGAGATTTCACTTGGTACCGCTTGCACTGATGAAAGAAAATTTGGACAGAATGGCTGCTTGTAATGGCACATATGAGCCATTGTGTGAAGTAAGGAAGGTGCATGTGAGTTGAACCAATACAGATAAATTGCTGTTTTGCAACTAGCTTTCATAATAGCTCAGTTCTCTCAGAGTCCAGTGGTACTTTAGAATGTATGTAAAACTGGAGACTTAATGATTTTCTATTAAAGATTGTAATCACAGCAGTAAAAAAAATCATACAATTTTTTAAAAAGACATAAGAATAAAAAGAAAGGGTAGAAGGTGCAGAAAAGAAAGAGAAAGAAAGAGAAGTAAAATATAGTAAAGAAAAAATAGAAATATATAAATTTTCATTTTTATCATAACAAATACAGACAATTTTAGTAACTTACCATTTTCTATATACAAATACATTAAAAAATAATATTTTCTTCCCATATCCCACTTCTTATCTACAAACAAATCAATAAAGTATTGTCACTATAAACAAATCCATAAATCCCAGCATCTTTTAATTTAATATATCATTGTAACAATATACAGTAGGTTGATTATTTTGATAGAATGAATGCAACTAGCATTATGGTCATCTTTCAGTCATTTTGCCCCTCATAATCCTGTTACATATTTACTTTGTGTGCTTTGAAATGTGTTTGTAAGTTTTTCGTAAGGTTTACATATTATTTTGTTTTATTTTCTTAATGCAACTTTTAATCTACTGTGTTGTTTTTAAAAACCCCTTTGGTTCCTTGTAGGGAAACAAGCACAGCTAACTGGAAGCTCTAAACATTTCCTTTCCCCTTTTTCCCCCCAATGTGAATCACTTATATCTACTTGCTGTATTGCGGAT
Organism: Protobothrops mucrosquamatus; assembly: GCF_001527695.2. Taxonomy (NCBI): domain Eukaryota; kingdom Metazoa; phylum Chordata; class Lepidosauria; order Squamata; family Viperidae; genus Protobothrops; species Protobothrops mucrosquamatus. The sequence continues at coordinate 916,628 of NW_015386470.1, forward strand.
AACTTAATGTTGATTGATTAATAATCCTGTCACCTTTTCTTACTTTTAGACAAAGCATACCTATGTAAGACATGACTTTTTGTAACCTAATGATTAGTTATGGGAGAGAAGCAGTGGGGCTTCCCTCTGGTAAATGCTTAATAAAGGATTTCTCAACCTTGGCAACTTTTAAAATATGTGGACTTCAACTCCCAGAATTCCCCAATCACACATCTTAAAAGTTGCCAAGGTTGAAAAGTACGGGGGGGGGAGGGACGGACGCAGGAATTCTGTTTGCTGAGAGACCCTACTTTAAACTTAAGAACTTCTAAGCCGTATTCACTCACCAACCAATGTGCAGCTTAAATGTCTGTTTAAAAGTGGCTGAGTTTATTTTAAGCCAGTAAGTTTACTCAGGGACCTATGAAATGTCAGGTTGAAAAGGATAGTTTATGATCTCCAATCAACCAATCATTTAGGTCATTACAACGTCATTACAGAAAGCTAGGTTGGAAAAGGAGGAGCCTTCATTTCAGCTTCTCCTACCAAAAAACAAAACAAAAACAATTTGCAAACTTTTCTGGAGCTGTGCCATCATCAAGCTGGCTCCCTTCACTTTTTTCCCCTTATTTTTAAATTGCAGACATCAGTTTCAAACATACTACTCTGAGTCATTGGCAAGATAGGCTAATTTGTCTTTGAATCCATTTGTTTCTCTGCACATTATATTTAGCAGTTGAAAGAAAATGGAAAACCAGGCTTCTTAATTCTTTATTACTTAATTTCCTGTATGAAAGTCACAGCTACTTTATAAACTAGTCTTTGCCACACAAAATCTTCCCTTTTCCCCCCAAAAAATTATTATTGAAGCTTTGAGATGCAGAAATGCCAGGGGATTAAAACTGACCAGTGTCTCTTTAAAAGTTTCCACTTCCGTGTTGTAAAAATATAGAAGGAAATGGTGTAACAGCTTCTTCCCACAGGGACTTTAAATAAGGCGCTTTCAGCTTTTGTGCCTTTAACAACTACTTTAAAGCAAACATTGTAGAGAATCAACATTCCTCATGTTTAAACATTTCTCTTGATCCTATTTAAAATTAAAAACGCGAGCCCCTCCTTTTCCTTTCCTTTGACGCTAAACTGCGATTTCCCTCGAAAGATCTAAAAATGTTTTAATGGATATTATAAAACTTTCAGAAAGCTCTAGTAGGTGCTTGCCCTGTGTGCAGGTGCTTGGTATAAGTAATCAGGATTAAATGGTGTTGTGATGGCTCCACTGTATGGTTTAATCTCTCAACGTGTGTTGCACAGGAGATCTAAACTGCCTTAAAATCAAGTGTTCGTTTGCTCTTAGGTCATCCTCATTCAGCTGGGGGTGGCGATGATTCACCACTGCATTGAAGTCAGTACTGAGGGCTTTAGTTAAGATCTTAGTTGTCTTAATGAGGTTCTGCCTCCTTTAACGTGTATGATTCCCCTAACCATGGAGTTAATGAGAGCGGATGCCCATACCATCTACCCCCAGACAGTCTGCCACATGCATAGACGTAACTCCAAAGTGGTGGTGAAGTACTCTCCAGTATTCCCACTCCCTTTACCCTTTACCCTGGTAATTATTCAGCCTCTTCTGACCCTCCTGTCTATCTCTTTTATCCTGGCCTCTATGCCTATTCTCCTTGGCAGACACAGCTGAGCCGATGAAGAGTGCAAAGGAGTCCCTCCATCTGCCACTTTCTATGTGTGCCCCCACTCTAAATAAAAATAAGGGTCATTTTTCTGGATCACACACCAGGGCCACGACAAATGAGTCCCAAAGGCTTTGATGCCTATGTTTGGACACAAGCAATTATCTCTAATTATTGTTTTTCTTTTCAGTTTGCCCAACATTAAAGAACCCTGCGAAGCAGCTTTAAAAAGGGGGCTCAGGAGAGTGAATAATATATTTCTTTAGACTATTGGGCCCTGCACATACACCTCCTCCTTCTCCTTTGTAACCTTCCCCTCCCTCAATGTTTCCATATCGATGGAGACACAGTCTTAACAAACGTTCAACACATAATATGGATGGGGCTTGCCTGTGGACATTTTTTAAGAGAGAGCGATTGTTTGTGTGTGGATGGTTCTTAAGACAAGATGTAAACATTAGTATAAATAAGTTACAGATGGCAAAGAACATGAGAGATGAATATCTGTTAAGGGTGGTGAAAGTAAAAAAAAGTAAACTTTAAAAACTTGTCATAAAATATTAAAATATTAAAATCTAGTCAATTTTCTTCACAAGGAAAAAATACTTAAGAATGAGTTGTGTGTAATAATATAATAGTATTAGCATTATTATGTTGTTTGTAATGCGTAATACATTGAAGATAATCTCTGCAAATATAGTCTGGGTATTTTATAGACCATATTGTTCAATGCCACTATTAATATATCTGCATTAATGTGTATGAATAAAGGATGGACACGCACACAAATACATACACCAAACATAAGCAAAGAATGTTCCAAACTTTGGAAATGTCAAACTGCATTTATTTAAGATGATTATAACATTGTTAATTTTAATAAAATTGAAGGTTCAATCCATGAACATTTATTTGAACTGTATTTACTAACATTACATATACAATCATAATTACTGGATTAAGCCAAAAATTAATATCATTCAGCTGATTTTTGGTCCTTATAACAAACCTAAAATGCACTCATTAACACATTCTCTTTACTGATTCTGCTATGGATAGTTGGGTGTTAGATATAACATGTACAAAGAATGTATATACTTGGAGACCATAGTGAGCCAGACTGGTAA
>NW_015386470.1:919518-967889 GCF_001527695.2 Protobothrops mucrosquamatus
TCTCTCTCTCTCTCTCTCTCTCTCTCTCTCTCTCTCTCTCTCTCTCTCTCTCTCTCTCTCTCTCTCTCTCTCTCTCTCTCTCTCCTCCTTCCCTCCCTCCCTTGTTAATGGTTTATTAAACCATTGAAGTTTGTTTTGCCATTCCCAGTTATAGGAGAAGCTAAGTGAAAATGACTGAACATCATCCATTATCATGCCACTTTTTCACCTTAAATGAGAATTCTTTATAACATTAGTTTACTATTATATATGAATGCAGTTTGTATATCTGTTTCCTTGCTCCTATGTGCCAATGAACCAAACTTATGTTGAGACTGACTTGCATTTTTGTCAAGTTTTAGACATAAGAATTCCTACTACTCTCCATTGATAGCCTCTCACAAGGAGTTGTCTTGTTTGGGATTCAGATTGATTTGTTTATGCTTTATTTTTCCTTCAATATTCTTGGGGAAAGACACAAAAAGTTGTGGGATGGAGAAACACATCATTGGTTTGGGCAGCTGTTTTGACAAGTTTTTATGTGGGCTATTTTAAAGAAGGATAATTATTTGATGGAATTTCATTTCCAGAGATAGAAGATGAGGTGAGAGTGGGATGATTTATTAGCGGCTCAACTGATGTGAAATATTTGTTTACCTTTAATCAAAAAATACACACAGACAAAAATGTGTAAATACAAATACAAACCATATGCATATGTACATTTGAGTACTTTATCTACAATTCCATTATAACATATTACTTGGCCAAAACTGTTATCCATATGTTAGAGAACTATATAATAAAAGACAATTCCAGATGTCTTTTCTGTGCTGCAGAAACCTGGACCAAGGTAGCTTCATTTTGCCAACATTGCTTCTACTCAGCCTGTAGTAGGTCTCTGGCCCTAGGAAATAGCAGAAGGAAAAACTACACTAGGAAAAAATTCTGCATAAATGTAGATCCTTCAATCACATAATATATTTGTATAACTCTTTTATACAAGTGCCAAGGGTAATGCCATAGCATTCTCCATCAATGTTTTTATATCTTTTAGATTCAGTCCATCTGTGGCATCAAATAATACAGAATGCAACAGTTCTAGTAGTTTAACCAAAGACCTCACTTAGATTAGAGCTGCAACTTAAATAGGTATTTATTCAGTGCAATCCTGTACATATGCATTATTTACTCATCCGAATATCCTTATGAATCATAATTGGGCTTATTTCCAGGCAAGTGTGCCCAGGCTTGCAACATTAGTTAATTCATCAATGGGGCTGGAAAATGAAAGGACACTAGTTTATTTTTCAAGGTGCCTTAAATGCCATAGGAATGTAATTGGTACAAGTAAATTGACATTTTTCCACCAACAGGTACATTTTACTGTTAAGCATTTTACCTCCATCTTCCAACAGCTACAGAAAAGCACTAAATAAAAAGAAATCTGGACTGAGATGTCCAAATTATTCCCATACTTCATACTTGGAGTGCTTTCTCTGGTGGACGACTGATTTGTTAAGTACTATCAACTTTTAAGCAAGAAATGCAAGTTCCCAAATAATTGGATTTTAGATCGTGGAAAAATACACATGGTGATTATTTTTTAATCCAATATTTTATTTGGCAGTATCCAGTATAATTATTATGAGGTCCTTTGCTGTAATTCTGGCAAGGTTTCTCCATGGGAGGTTGAGAATATCTATCCTTTCACTGTCTGCCTTTGTAAAGTGACTTGACGGGATTTGCTATTGTCTCTTTGGATTAGGACAGAGACCTTACCTTCTAGCTGCAGTGATGTTTTCTGCAGTACAGGAAACTAAAATAAAAACCCCAAGCTACAATTAAGAAATGGAACTGGGAAATGCAGCGAATTAAAAAGTTGCAGCTTAAAGGCAATCCATATGTTAGCAAATGCTTTCCAAATGATCTAGCCTCGACCCCCTGAGTTGTGCAAGGGAGGGGGATTGAATGGGGCTCCAGATTGCATCTATGATCTGTAGATTTTCCTGAGCTCCAGCTCTGTCTGCGGTGTGGCATGACCCTTATGCCAGGGGTCGGCGCACTCACCCTGGGGGAGTGAGCATGGAAGAATGGCAGTCCCCCCCTCCCTCAGACCCAGTGTGTGGGGTCTCAGCTCTGAACTGCTAATTAAACTCATTCACAGTTCCAACATTGCAGCCCCCATAGCCAAAAATCAGCTTGCTATCACTCCAGCACCCCTTGAGACCACACATAAGCAGGCGGCATCCCAAACTTTTGTATGAAAGCAGGAAAAAAGGAGGAAATCCTAATAGGGTAAGATGCAAGCAGAAAGAAAGGTGTTATAGACCCCTGAAGAAGGAAGAGAAACAGTAAGGAAAGCCTGAAGATGAGAGTTAAGCAAGAAGGGGCTGGATCCAGAAAATACAGTTACTGCAATCCATTATAAAACAAAACCACCAACCCTGAACTCAAGTTTCCTAGTCCAATCCTGACAGGGCAACCAGCTGCAAACAACAATTAATTTACTGCAGTTACATTTCTGTCAAAAGATGCATTCAGCCCATTCAGAAGAATCAGAAAAATATTTCCTATATATTCTTTTTGAATAGATGGAATATTTTAGTTTGCCTCACCTTCTAAGCTACAACTTAGGATAGTATACCACAATTCAGACGAAGGTATTAAAATCAATTATTAAAACTGAAGTAAGAATATGACATGAATATGAAGAGCAGCACCACAGCTAAGTCATTTTAGGCCTAGATTAAATGAATTTATACTCTACCCATTTCAGATATGTCCCTGTGTCTCATCCAGAAATATTGCAGCTAAGTCATTTTAGGCCTAGATTAAATGAATTTATACTCTACCCATTTCAGATATGTCCTTGTGTCTCATCCAGAAATATTGCAGCTAAGTCATTTTAGATTTGCATTTAATGACCCAGCTCTCTAGAAAAGGTTCTAATGCTGGGAAAGATAGAAGGAAAAAGAAGAGGATGACCACCAGTAAAGTAGTTGGTCTCAGTTACAGGAGCTATGAGTACACTATTGGGACACATGAAAGAACAGGTTAGGGAGAAAAATCTATCTATGTTGTCACGGGGAGTCAAATGGCTTGGTGATACATAATTATTTACTCACAAAGAACAAAGCATTTTTTTCTGGAAAACATATATTTCAGTGTTCTCATTTTGTAGGCACTGTTCAATCTATATAATGTAAGGTAAACTTCTGGTAATGTCTGGAGACTTCTATATAGTTTCCTTGGAGGAATATCAGAAGTTATTTCCACACAATTTTTGCATGTACAACATTTCCATTGTCTTAAAAAAAAAAAACCATGTTGCCCCTTTTTTGCCACCAGAGAAATATGCAGACAGTTTAAGGGATTCTGAGCAAATGAAAGGATAATGTATTTTTCCCATGTTCCATCCAGCCTTCTCTCTCACTTTCTCTCTCATCAAATTACATTTTTCCAGATTTAACTTTCATCGTGAAAGCAATATCTAGATGTGCATAAACTGCCAGCATACAGATTGTTGGATTTTGATCCTGCCTTTTTTCCAAGAACTAGAGGCAGCTGGCATCAGGAGTTCTCTTTAACTGATCTATACAACAACCCTGTGTCATAGACTGGATTGAGAAAGAAAGACTGGATCAAAGTCACCCAGTGAGCTTCCACAACTGATGGTGGACTTTGACCTGAATCTCTCCAGTCCCATTACCACACTTCAAATACTAGGCTACACTGCTTCTCAAGTCATTCATTTAGGTCATTTAGATCTAAAGATTTTTATTCTCTGTGCGTAACCGAAGACGTATATTAAAGGATATGTCACCAAAAGAGTATTTAAATAAATATTTCAGAATGCTAATTTACCTTGATTTCTCCACCTTTTATTTTTCTGAATGGTCACATACTGAACTTTTGACCCACTGAAACTTTTGTTCGTCAAAACTCAAAATGATGAATTTATTATCAAGTCACTACCAAAAGAAATATTTTTAAGGCAAGCCTTTGAGAACACACTAGAGATTCATTACTTAGATTCCTAAATTTGTTTCTCAGTTCCTACAATTTGCTTTTGTTTGTAGGCGGAATTTCATCTTGCAAATTATTTAACATGTCTTCTTTTCCTGAATATAACAGTTTCATATATCAGCAATAGAAAGTTGATTGTAATAGATATGTATAGTTAGAACAGAAGACTTACTAATGGAATTGAGATTTGATTCAGAATCAATTGATTCCTGCAACTGACTTGAGATTGATCTAGCTCATCAGATACATTTTTCCTAAGCCTTCACAATTGTGCATAAAATTGTCCCTGAAATTCTTTGTAATAATAGACTTAATCATGGGATCTAGAACAACTCGCCATGGCAATATCACCATGGCCATCTCGCCACAGCCAATTCACCATTGCCATCTTGCCATAGCCAATTTGCCAAGGTCATTTCACCACAGCCATCTTACTGTGGCTATCTCACTGCAGCCAACTCTTCACTGGACAATTTGCTGTGGACAACTCACCACAAGACAACTTGCCATGGACAATTCCATGCAGAATAACTCAACTGACCAAAGTGGAAGTAATATCAAAGAAACGGTGGATAACATTTATTGCGTTGAGTTATCCCGTGTGGAATTGTCTGCAGTGAGTTTTGTCCTGCATGGCAAGTTGGCTGTGGCAAATTGGCCATGATAAGATGACCACGGCAAGATGGCCCTAGAAGATGGCCGTGGCAAGTTGGCTGCGACAAATTGTCACATTCCTCAAATCATATACATGTGGTAATAATGGTATTTGATCCAATATCAGTCAAAATAGATAAAGGAAGAACCTAGAATATTACTGCAGACATGTACTCTTTGAAATGTATTTACATTCTGTAAATCCTAGTTTTAATCTGCCTGATTATTTCTGACACTTCTTTTGGAAAAAATATCATACTATTTACTGCAGAAGACCTGCTTAGAAACTGCCTAAAACATTAGCATATAAGTAAAGAGAAACTAACTGTGAAAATTATGTTCAACATAACTGTCTTTCATATACTCAAGACTATTTCATGAGCCCATCCTACCATTCTAATAATATCACTACCATTAACAAGCAAGTACAGCAATTGCCACTGTTTCTTCTAAATGAGTTTGAATGGCATCAGAACTCTCCACCACACATATTTAAAAAAAATGTAATCCTGATAATGACCTAATCCACCTGGTAGATTTTTTTTCTGTTTATTTGACTTAGAAGAATATATGATCATCATTCCCATAAGTTATACTATTTCCATGCTGTGCCGTTTCAGACTGTAGAAGTTTGTTTTATTTCATGGCTTACTATATTTGTAGCCCATCTTTTCACAAAAAGTACTCAAATAATTATCTCAACCTATTTATAGATTAAGAGCAGCAATAAAATTCTCAAGCATCAGAAAAGAAGTGGAATACATGAAGTCGCCAGCTTTTTGAAGATAAACAGATGTGAAATAGTCTATACTTGGATAGAAGAATATCTGGGAATCTCATAATTTTGAATTCTCTGGTGGAACACAGAAGAAAGTTTACTACTTTAGTGTCGTTGTTTGCTGTGCAATCCCAAGTTGTTGTTAGCTGTGCAATCCTAACCCCCTTCTGGGTTAGGATAATATTATTCTTTAAAATAATACATGGTTGCTAATTCAACTGGTAGACCAGGTCAGATCTTTTCCAGAATACTGTGCAACTAATGCTGTATAGAAGGAGAAGAAAAGGAGGTAGTGGCAGTAGTAGTAGTAGTAGTCAAAATACAAAGGCAAATATACTCTTAAGCTACAATAACCACATGGAATTCTCTACATAAATAGTGATAATTAAATTCCATGCTTTATTTGACAACACAATACTTAAGTGTTAGAAATGAATGTGTTTTTCCAAGGAATATTATCACCCTATGAAACTATGCATTTCTTTTTACAGTAGTGTTCCTATCATTCAGTAAATAATTATGAAAGTTATGAGATATTTTTGGCCTAGGTCAAGTACTCTTCAAGAAAAAAAAACATGCTAATGTGAGGAAATTAGTACAATGTCAAATGTCAATGACTACACAATAGCTGTTGAATATATACTTACTAAGACTCTTCTGGGAAGAATTGACATAATTACATGCTCTTAGCAAAAATCGCAGTTGTTTGGTTTACTAGTAGCAATTTCAAAGTGAAGCATGCAAAGTGCAAACATTCTGGGAATGAAAATTCTGTGTCTAGATTGATCACGATATTAAAACCATTTGTAAATTTACTTGCTGATTTGGTCTTCTAAACATTCCATATACGACAGTTGCTTATTTTGGTGTGCCTTCTGCTTATAAATAGCAGCAAATTCACAGACAATTTTCAGGTTTGAAAGTGGATTTGGTCATAGGGACCATAGACTTGGAACTCCTACCTGTCAGTTTACCATAGTTAAACTTAGGACTAATTTTGAGGTGCAAAGTGTGACTTGAAATGAAGCTACTTGGAAAGAAACCACCAGTGGTGGGATTCAGCCAGTTCGTACCAGTTCAGCAGAACCGGTAGCTAATTTTTTGTTGCCCAGGCCCAGAATGGACTTCTGGAAGCAGCTTCCACACAGAGAACCGGTTGTTCACATATTTGAATCCCATCACTGGAAACCTGCCAGCTGTTTGCCTAGAATGACTTCTCAGACAGGTTCAGAAATATACATTAGAAGTTGATGTGATTCTTTGAAAAGGTGAACTACTATGATGACAATGGCCAAAATTAACATAAAGCTATTTTATAGATAAAGTTCGTGAACTCAGCATTGTTTCCATGTTGTTGATTTCAGTGCAGGTAAGAAACACAATTAACAACAGATGATCGGGGGGGAACTGTGTGGTCACTAATATTTGACAACAACTTGATGGCATGTAATGAAGAAACAGAATAATGGTCATTAAATGGGCAGTAATCTGTGAGGGCCAGGTACAAAGCAGAAGTATTTAGTCAGTCCAAAAGAGTTCTTGAAATTTACTTGAAATCTTACTCAAGAGAGCATAGCATTCTTGTTCTACATTTTTTATTCAAGGCCTGGCAGCTTTTGTCTTGACTATGGGCAATATTGATATTTCCTCCAAACATTAATATTTCTTGGAAGAGAATTTAGAAACTTGAAAGGAAGAAGTTTTGTATGTATTACTTCCAAAGTTAATTAGCACATGCATTTAGGTCTTTTGGCTGTCCACAGCGGATAAAATGAAGTATTCTGCCACAGTGCTCTCAAGTTTGAATTCATCCTTTTCCTTTTAAATTGTTGCTTTGTACCTCCATTTTGACATCCATCATCACATCCAATGTTGATCCACCAGAACGGTACCATGGATCAGGGTGTTGTAAAAAATAAGTCCTTCTTTGAATGCCAGGAAGGATGTTTCTGTCTTCCTCTTTATATTTTCAAGCAGTTTTAATCATTTGGAGGTCAATAACCATCAAACACTGTTAATTTCCAACAAATTATCTAATCCAGATGGTTGAACAATTTGGATAAACACTGGACCCAATAGGATCATAAAATAAATAAGCATGAAACAGTTTAAGGTTTCAGCTCTCGGCTCACCTAACCTAGGACCTCTGCAAGCTTCCCATCTTTCCAAACAGGAAAATGTAAATATGGTAATATGTAGCACGTGTTTGCAACGGGATCGGCTTTCTGCTAGCTTGCATGGTGAAAGCCCACACACATAACTGCCTCAAGGGAGGTAAACTTCATTTAGATTAATATGTTAATCATGAACCAGGCCTAGTCTTTTTTCCCCCTTATTCTGTTACAGCTACTCAAAAAATATGAATAAAGTAACAGGAAACAAGGTTGTTATTCAGTAGAATTGGGTAGATTATTTTTACATCTCAGGCAAGAAAATGATAAGAATGCTAGTAATTTAGAGGATGGGCTATAATAATTTTTTAAACTACAATTCAAAAATAGTTCAAAATAATTCATTTGAAATATATGCATCATTTTAGTTTAGTTTATTTTTCTAGTTTGTTAAAAACAAGTTTTTACTTTTAACCCTTGTAAGCTGCCCAGGGTGGTCAATGAGTGGAAAGCCTTAGAAATTTAAATTATAAATAAATGAATTTGAACATCTACTCCTAACTTAGCTGAAAGATTTTGCAACATTGCAATTACTTGGTTATCTTTGTTATAGAGCACAATAAAATAGAAGTATTTTAAGTATGTTATCACAGTCAAAGTAAAATAATGTTCTTTTGTGTCATTGTACCAGACTGAGAGTATATTCCTATTTGCACTTACATGTTTGTGTATTTCTATGTAAACATGCATCATGATGGGGTGCAAGTTATGTCAAATCAAGCCACAGTCTACGGGCAGGCTTTTGAATTTATTATAGTTTGAAAACATCTGTCAAGCCCTTTGTGCCCCAGTTGTTGTCCTTTAAGGAATCTGGTATCCTTTTATCTTATGGGATCACATGGCAGTTATTTTGAACAGTTAATGGTTTTCAGATGGGGAACTAGATCTTTGAAAATGCAATTTTCTGCATAACCATGGTAATAAAAAAACCAGCATAGCAACTGAAGAAGGGAAGCCAAAGGTTGACAAGATGGCATTTGTTTTTTAATGGTATCTGTTGACCTGAAAATAAAGTAACATACTAATATCTGAGGAGAAGGAAAAAAATGTTTTTAGAGTATTAAAGTAGCCAAAGAAAAAATTCAGATCTGCTTTGCTTTGCTTGCTTAAAACAAGGTTGTATTTTAGCAAAATAAAATTTAATGATCTACCAGATGAAGGATTTAAACAAATTACTTCCATTTTTGATTGGAATGACAAGAGTTAAACATAGATTCCCCCCTCCCTCTCATCTGAATGTGTCTGTGTGTGTGTGTGTGTGTGTGTGTGTGTGTGTATACAGGGCTTTTTTTCTCATAGAACCCCCAGAACGGAGTTCCGGCACCTTTTTTGGATGGATTGGAACCTTGTAGGGTAGACAAGGCAGGTTGTATGACATGTGTGAGTTCCGGCACCTTTTTTTTTTTTTTTTTTTAGAAAAAAGCACTGTATATACGTAGAAGAAATTAGCTTTTACCAGCAAAATGACCATAATGATAAAAACTCCCCAGAACTGCAGTTATAAGAAACACACTTTTTTCGTCCATAGCCTTCCTGTTATGAGGCCTCAACTGTTATAGGATGTTATCTAGAAACATTATTATTAGATTTCTATATTGCCTTTTTATTATCACTAATATTGTACTTTCATTTTTCTTATACAACCAAATGGCAACAATTTATTTATAAGCAGCAAATAAAAGATACTATATGACTATAATGTTGCATTAGGAATTTAATCTCAAAATCTATTCAGATCTGCACCGAGATTTCTATCTCTTTAATTTGAATTTGATCTGATTAAATGGTCTAAGTCTAAGAGGAAAGAACAGTGGAGTCTTTCTTTAAATTATACACAAAAGGTGGGAACTATGTTTTTAATTGTTTCTACAGTTGACATGTTAACTTTTTCAATATTCTCTACAGATGTCTTTTTTTTCCTTTGTAGAAAATTTGGGAAAGAAATTGCAGCCTGTTGAATTTCAGAACAAAAAATAGATAAAAATGTAGTTCTATTTGTAGCCTCTTAAAATTTCTCCCTTAAATGCATTAGCCTATGCTTTAATTTAATATAATTTTAGTCATTCATTAGATTGATGAACATTCAGGATTTATAACTTTGTAATATTTTTTGGCAAAGAGGATTTATCTCTGTTTTGAACGGCATGTTTGTTTATATCTCATTTCAAATCTGTATTTCATATATATCTTAGACAACATTTCTGGAAAATAGAATCCTGTGGCAATCTCACAGTTGAAAAGCCATGTCAATTAACACAATGCCTCTAGGGTCACTTTCATTAATCACACTTAGAAATAAGGGCAGAACCACTTAAGTCTATGGTCCTACTACAATTCTACCATGGTTGGTATGACAAACCACTGAGTCATCTGGGGAGAATCAGCAGGATTGTACTTCTGCTATCTCCAGACCATCCTTGTATGGAGTCAGGTGTAAAAATCAAACCTCAGATATAGCAGTTGCACGGTTTTCATGTGAATTGGAAGATTCTGTCAAGTGGTACCTTACCATGAATAGTTGGCCTGCTCAAATACAAATAATCCTGAACACTGGGATAAACAGTATATCATCAGTATCTCTATTCTTTTCCTTAATTCCACTTCAAATATTAATTTTGAAACTGATACCAAACAGACTAGGTCTCCTTAGGAAGAAATATCTGTGCCGTTAATGTTTCTCTAGTCTAGATTGGTGTTAAACCTAATTGATCAAAGCAGGGCTAAGACAATTCCAACTAGTCCATCCAATTTAGGACTAATTTTGAGGTGCAAAGTGTGACCTGAAATGAAGCTACTTTGAAAGAAACCACCAGTGGTGGGATTCAGCCAGTTCGCACCACTTCGGCAGAATCGTTAGCTAATTTTTTGTTGCCCAGACCCAGAATGGACTTCTGGAAGTGGCACCCACACAGAAAACTGGTTGTTCACATATTTGAATCCCACCACTGGACCCTCTCCCCCCCCCACAGTCACATGACTACACTTTGGGCATTTAGTAACTGGGCCTCTTCCAGTTTTCAGCAAAACCGTGCCTATAGCAAAGCATTGGTTCACTTAACAACTGAGGCGTTTGCTTAACAATTGCAGATTCACTTAATGACTGTGGTGATTCTCTTATTGACTGCCACAAAAAGGGTCATAAAATTGGGTTGGTTATATTTTACCACTGTCCCGACTTATGACTGTGATTACAATTGTAAGTTGAGAACTACCTGTATTTAGTCCTAAGCTTGTGTAATGAATCAAATTGAGTTGTCCTTGCTTCACTGCTACCTGCCTGCCAGTTATTATCCTGTACTTGGTAATATTTTTCCTGCAGTTGCTAACATCTTTTTTGGAAGAGGAAAAAAGAAGAAAACATGGGGGCTTTCAACAAAAAGCATAAAGAAAAGGAAACAGGTTATCCACTTTCTTCTAGATAGGGCACCAACACAAATGTTTTCTTTGTCCAATAGACAGACGGAATTCATCTTTCAACAATTCGTGGTGGTCTCTAACCATCAACAAGCCAAAAAAACATTTCCTCCAAATATTTGCCTTAACCAGTTTCTTTACAGTGTGAAGAAATAAACCAGCTCTCCTTTCCATTGCCTGATTCCCTTGCAATTAGAGCTATTCTCATTTAACTTTTCTCTCCTCTTCCTCTTCCTCCTCCTCCTCCTCCTCCTCCTCCTGTAATCTCTATTTCCCTTCAACGTGCATTATTTAGTTTGGGAATTATGTCTATTTACTCTGAGTGGAAGTTGTACAAAGGTTATGTTTATGGGAGAAAATTATATCACTGACAAACGCTGATTGGCGTGTGGATCTTGCAAGGCAAAACTGCAAAGGGTGTTTTCATCAACTTGGAATAACACAATGATTGTGTTTTCAGCAGAACTAAGTGTTCACATACTCCAGTGCTTTCTGATAGTTGTTTATACAAGACACAGTTTCCCAGATCCAGCGGAAAAAAAACCTAGAGAGAGATTAAACAAAAAGCAAGAATAGCATTAAGCATAACACATAAGCAGGAATTTTACTTTGGAATTTACGTTCTAAATTCTGTAGAAACATTTGTGTTGCTGGGATTATTCAAAGGGTCCTTGCAAGTATGGTGATTGCACTCTGCAGGTCCTCATAAGACTGATTCATGCTGACAAGAATGAATCAGCAACTATTTATTTGTTTGTTTGTTTGTTTGTTTTATGTCTCACTTCTTAACTGCCCATCTCCCTCAGAGATTACATTATTTGAAACAAGAGTTAAACTCTCATACTGAAAGTATCCCTATAAAATCCTTTTAAAGTAAATTAAATAGTCTTATTTTGAGAATTCAGGAAATAGATTTATACAAAAAAGTCATTATCAGTTTTTAGAATGATAAATTCAGGATAAAAGTCAGACATATTTATCTATGTTTTTAATTATTATAAATACTATGTTTGCTTGTATAAATACTTAATACATATTTGTTTGTTTGTTTTTTATATCCCACCTTTTTCATTTTTTACAAATAACTCAGGGCAGCAAACATGCAACAAACATTCCCCCACAACAACAACCCTGTAAGGTGAGTTGGGCTGAAAGAGCCTCAAGATCACCCAGCTGCTTTCATGATGAAGTCAGGACTCAGTCTTCTACTTTCTAGCCTGGTACTTTAACCAAGGTACTTAGTCATTTATTTATGTAACTATTTGTATCTCTTTTTTATTTTTATTGAACAATAAATCTATGCCTGGTGTGTACAACTTACAATCCACAAGCCAAACACAATTTATGTATTTGCACTCTGTTTTAGAATCACAAGAGATAGGGAGATACCGTAGAGCAAGGGTCTTCAAACTTGGCCCTTTTGTGACTTGTGGACTTCAACTCCCAGAATTCCTCAGCCAGGCGGGAGTTGAAGTCCACAAGTCATAAAAGGGCCAAGTTTGAAGAACCCTGCCATAGAGAGAGATTTAATTAGCCTGGCTAATTAATTGGTTGCTAAACTTTATGATACCTGCAACATCTATTCTGGATTTATCTGAAATTCTAATCTCATAGCTGATTCCTTTCTGCATGGTTCATCACTTATTCCTTCTTCAATTAATTATTTAGCTTGTGGTTCTCATCTAAATCTCTGAACCATTTTCCTCAAAGGTAGTCATGTTTAAATTGATATTTAAATTGACTGAATTATGTGAAGCTTTGTTGGAGGTCATTTACATGGTCGTGCCTTATTCACTTCCATTGAAATAAAAGCAGTAAAGGGAAACTACATAAAATCAGGCAGGCTCCAGCACCTTGTCTGGTCAAATCAGCAAAGGGATAATTTAAGTAAGACCTGTAGTATATATGGTAATATTTTGTCTTTGACTGAAGACTTTGTCCTTTGAGTTTTCAGTTTTCACTCTATCTATCCCAGGGAAAACTGCTATAGGGCTTCCCAGAGGGAGGGAATAGAAGATATTCAGCCTTATCCACCAGGAGAAGGGCGGGATATAAATACAATAAACTGAAACTGAAACTGAAAGAAGCAAACAAAAACCATAAGCAAGAGTGGCTTGTATTTAAATGATTTAAAAATAACTGATTCAGTAGTGATATTATTCTATGAAGCTAAAGAAGGGATAGTACAGATTTACTAAACTTTGGGGAACAAAAGGAAAAAAAACCAGAGACAGGAGAAAGGTTATTTCAAGAACATACGTAAAAAATAGGTGGCAATGATACCAACTATTCTATGAATGCTGTAATAAAATAGCCATGGCTATTACTGAATGCAGAAGGAACTTAATGGCACTCCATATTTCTTATTCCTCCTCGTAAGACATTAAGCTGAAATGGCAGAGTGGAATCAGTTCGGCAAACTTCCCTCAGGGTGTGTTTCTTCCTAAGTTCACTTTCTAACCTGCCCACAGTTTATTTCTGTTTAGTATATGGTGCATACATGTGCCACAAGCAAATTCTCACTTTCCAATGCAAGAAGTTTGAGTGCTGATTCATTTAAACTGTCCTGTTCTTCCATTTTTTTCTGACAGACAAACCTAGCAATGCAGAAGTCAGAGTGGCTCTCTTTGTATTTGTTAATTGTATCTAATCTATTACTGGCCCAGAAAAAGCTGTTATTAAACACTGGTAGTCTCTGCTTCTACGGTTTATTCTATTTATTTTGCTGGGCATAACTTCAGTGGCATATAAGTGCTATATATAAAGTATGTTAAATTATGTTTTCAACAACTATCTTTGCTTCCCTTCCCCATACTTTATTTTATTATAAAATATATAACATTGACACCCCATATTTCACATGGGAACTCCATGGCACATATCTAGCATCTAGCAGAGTCATGTATATGTGATGGGTGGCCTATACCTTGATCAAATAAATAAATAATGCCAAGTCAAATTGGTCTAGTGGTTAAGGTCCTAGATATCAGAAAACTGCGAGTTCTAATCCTGCCTTAGGCACGAAAGCCCGCTGAGTGACTTTGGGCCAATCACTCTCATTTTTCGTTTCCGCACACAACAATCCTATGAGGTGAGATGGATTACATCTCACCTCATAGGATTGTTGTGTGGGAAAACCAGAAGGAGGAAGGAGTATTAGGTATGATCACCACTTTGATTTACAAATAAAATAATAAAGGTGAGGTATAAAAAATTAAATAAATAAATAGAAATAAATCCCCTCCTATTTTTCACTACAACAGTCTTGTGAGGCAGGCTGGGTTGAAAGGGTCAACTGGCTCAAAGTTACCCAGTTAGTTCCATAGCTGAGAGCAATTAACTTCCTCGGCCTCCTCAGAGCTGGTTCACCATCCTATTCAGTTCCCCACAGTGGCTCTTACGATTTTTCTGTCTAATCTATTTTAGCAGGGGAGAGAACAAATACAGAAATCCTTAAACTGAGAAGGATGGAAGAACTTTTATGAAGACAGCATTTTTGAACTGTTTTATAACTGGAGGTGGTGGCATGGGCAGATCTTACAGTATTTCCAGTTCAGCCTCTTTGCTCCCTGTTATTTCTAACTCTCCAGTCAAATGCTTTTATTAGATTGAAAACTTTCGCTGTTCATTTTCTTTTCTCTTTTAAATCTCAAGCAGTGTAATGTTCTACAATTATAAAACTGTCCCAGTGGCTCTGAAGTCTGGCAAAATAATATACTTTTTTTCCTAAAGGGGGGGGGGAATGTCTGTGTATGTTGCCAATTAGTTTTGCTGTAAATACAGACCTCCATCCATCATCGGTCTCTGGGTGGCTATAACAGATCTAATTTGTTTCAGATGCCCTGCGCTTTCTGAGCTGTTCACCAACTCTGTTGACCTGCTGAGAGGACCAAAAGCTGCAGAAGAATGACTGACAAGGGAGCGCCTTCTTCGCCTATAGAATAGTCTGCACTAACTGCACCGACTGAGAATTAGAGGCCATTTCAGGAGATTTACATGCTGTCCCCTTCTTTTTCAGAGACTTGGTGCTTCAGAAAAGATTTGAAAGGTGTAAGGCTCTCATTAGGGAGGCTACAACATGGTAATGGAAAACCCACTCTTCCCGCCACCTCCCCCCTTTTCCCTTTGCTTTTACAAGCCTTGCTTAAGACCTCCAGTTCCCTAGGAATTTTATGAATGCCTAGGAGCAGCCAAAATAAACTCGTAAAAGAAAAGTTTGGAGAAAAAAAGGGTCATAGACCTGTACAGCAAGTGCTAAGCAAGAATTATTTGAAAGGGGGGGAAAGTGCAGGACTGTAGTGCAAGCCTGTGGTAATACATCAATTTTCTGACCAAAAAAAAATATAAATCCATGAATGGGCATTTAGAAAAGGGATTCTCCTCCCACTTCTGCCAGTTTAAGCAGCCCACCTGTCTTTGTACCATTGGTAATGAAGCTTTACCACTAACTCTGAACCAAAGCCTTGTTTGTTTTTCAGCTTCTCCAGGGCTGAGTTTACACAGTAAGGAGGGTTGAGTTTACACAGGCAGAAAATAAACTTGTTGGAAGCTCAGTATCTGACATGGCTCATAGAATCCAGCCAGGAAAGCAGCATTTTTGGAGCTGAAACTTGAATTAAGGAGCAATTCCATCAGGTATCCACACATGATCCTATTACGGTGGGAGGAGGGGAGAAATTCTGGCTATTGATGAGCTAATAAACCAGTTAATTGATTTATTAGAAGGTTCTGGAATATATTCTGTTGATGCAAGCTGGGTGATTGTGTATCTTGTCATGATCTAGGATATCATTGACGATACAGGTTGTCATTAAATTTTATTGAAAAATTCTAGAGAGGGTTTCCAGGGTTCTCATTCTGTCACTCAAGCAAGACCGTAGATTTTTAAACCTGTACCTGAGCAAGTTTTTACATTTAAGAAGTAGAAAGGGGAAAAAGTAAGACACCCCCAATCTCTCCCTCAAATTATAAATCGCTCTCCTAAATCATCCCCCAAACATTTCACACTCTGGAAATGACAAGACCAGCCACAGTCTATATACAAGATAATAATTCTGCTATTGTTCACATGATTGTTTATGCCAGCAGAAAAGAGTGTTAAGTCACTGCCTTTGCTTCGGAAGTATTGGCTCTCGTTCAAGCCTCTAGTTTAGCCCTGAATGCATCAGCATAAATGATTGTATAAACAGGAGTGTGTTAACACTTGCCAATGAGGATTCTGCCAAATGTTAATTTGAAGCCTCAGTAAAGACGCCTACTGCTGATGCCTTTTACCACAGACCAAAGGACTCTGTAGAACTCACTGCTGCTTGGTAAGTGGATGGGTGGATGTGCCTGCCCCCTTTTTTCTTCTCCTCTTTGGCCTGTGTTATACATGGATAATGTCAGAAGTCAGCCTCATTGAATATCTCACAAGACCCATGTCTGTCTAGGGACTCAGCCAGTATTCACAGCCAGACAGTGTTTCTTTCTTGCTATCACTGTAGCTTCCCTGCTCTCAGCATGCATGTGTAGCAAGTCAACAGAAGGAAAAAAATTGGTATGGCTTATTAAGGAAAAGAAGGGGAACTTACTGATAGTTAGTCCAAGAGGACTCCAAGAGCTTGGAGCTGAGATGTGTTGATTGATGTAATCTGTTAAATCAGGCACTGCACAAAATGCCATGGATGTCCATTATGTCCCATGGAAGGAGGACATCAAGACTACCTTGAGCACCCTAGTGAGTCAGTTTCAATGCAGAATACTTTAATGGCATGTGAGAAAGATCTTGGGAGACTGAGCGCTGCCAAAGGAATGGGCAAGTAATAGAAGCATAGCCTGCAGACGGATAATGGGTGGATCAAGAGACTCAGAAGAACTATCCCTAGATTTTCAGGCTGTAAAGGAACTGGTGGGAAAATGTACTTTCAGATTTTCAGACTTACAAGATTCTGTCGATGTTGTTTCATAATAAAGTAGAATTAGTTCACCTGGTTGTGTTTATCTCGCAAGGCCAATCTTTCAAGTCTTTTACTCTCTTCCAAAGAGGAATATTAGGTATAACCTTTGATCCTCAAGGAACTCCAATGTCTGCTGAGCATCTAGCAACAACAAATGGCCAAATTGCAGAATGTCATGATACACTAATACTACACTAATGCAACAACTGGAGCAGAATTTGCCTTACCATGTGAGAGCACAACAACTTGAGACTCCTACATTCCCACTGGAGCTTGCCAGAGAAGTTCAGAGGTGACCAGGATTAATTCTGGACATTCATAACTCAATGTGAAATGTTTTAAGGGCAGGCACACCGATGGAATTTTCTACTGATCAAATCAAAGTGGGTTTTGTGCTGAGTTTGCTGATGGAAGCAGCACTTAAGTGGGCAATCCTAATCACTGAGGAAAATGATCCAGTAATGGACAATTATCAGGACTTCCTTTGTAAGTTCAGTCACTTTGGGGATCCCATATAAAGAATCACTGCTAGCCAAGGGGGATCCAAAAATTCAAGCATGAACAGAAGAGAGTAAGATCATATATTTTGGACTTTAAATTATTTGCTGGCCATTATGACTTAACTCTGATTGATCATTTCAGGAAAGAGCTGACTGAGGACCTAAGGTACAAGTTGTAATAATGTTGAGTAATAATAGACACCCGACTGGAAGAGTTAGGCAGTGAAGGAACATTAGGGGGAAATAATTTACAGCCTATCTTCCTCCATATCAGCCCTCCCAATGGCCACCTTGGAATCCAGTGTGGGAGAACCTCCCAAATTGGAACAATCAAGAGATCCCTGTTATCAGGAGAGAAGCAAAGAAGGGATCAAGGGCTGTGCTTTTACTACTGAGTGCCTGGACAGATAGCCAGATCATGCCTGTAAAAGTGCAAGTGACTGACACAACAACAAGATGCAGAACTTATAAATCAACAGAGGACATAGCCAGCAAGAGTCCTCAAAAAACAAGAGAGAGAATCAGCAGCCATTAAGAAAGGCAAAGAGGGAGCTCCCAGAGATACTGTTTATAGTTATAAAGAACAACAATTATAGACCATTATCTATTCCCATTTATTTCAGATCTACTAGACTGGCTTCAGAATAGCTTTACAAAACTAGATTTCAGACATTCTTATAAACAAATTAGAATGAAACTTCCTGTATACATAAATTGTCTGAAACCATATCCTATACCGTTCAAGTTTATGTGTCGCTACGGAAAGTCGAACCAATTAACACCTCGATAAAAAGGGTCTAAGTACTTGTTTGTGTAAGTCTGTAAAATCTATTTCATACACCACCACATGAATCTACTGTATAATTAAATAAGGTTTCTATAGAGGAACATACAGTCACATGTCAGAAATGTATTACAAAAATAATGGGGCAGCAAACTCTTCATCAAACTAAAAAAAAATGTGCATTTGATCTGCCTCAATTAGACAATTTGGGCTAGAGAGTTTTTACAAGCGGCATATATTTTGTTCCCATAGGTCACAATTCGTTTCCTCTGTGAAATTGAGAGGGGAGGATGAATTTGAAGGGGAGGATGATGTTATGTGGAAAAGTCTTTGGGAGATGGGGCAAAGAGATGCTGCCAAGGGATAAGAGACAACACAGCCCACAGATGGATAGTGTGTGGGGCAAGAGGCTCAGAAGAGACCCTCTTTAGTTTCTTGTGCTGTAAAGAAGACAGAAAGAGAAATGTACTTTCAGACTTGCAAGATTCTGTCAATGCAGTTTTACAATAAAGTAGAATTATCTCATCTGATTGTGATTCCTATCTGGTTTACCATACGAGGGTATAAGATACATAAGATCTGTATTTCTAGATTGACTCTTCCCATGGGATAATATAATATACCAAGAGAGCTTCTGCAGTCACTGAGTATGTTGAGGTTCACAAATCTAGAGGATGAAACAAAGTGTCAGCTTATCCAATCTGGCATCTATACAAAAATGCATGTGGAACAGTATACATGTATACTGCCTGAAGGCAGGACGAGAAGCAACGGGTGGAAACTGATCAAGGAGAGAAGCAACTTAGAACTAAGGAGAAACTTCCTGACAGTTAGAACAATTAACCAATGGAACAACCTGCCTCCAGAAGTGGTGAATGCTCCAACATTGGAAGTTTTTAAGAAGAGACTGGACAGCCATTTGTCTGAAATGGTGTAGGGTTTCCTGCCTGAGCAGGGGGTTGGACTCGATGACCTCCAAGGTCCCTTCCAACTTTATTATTATTATTATTATTATTATTATTATTATTATTATTATTATTATTATTATTATTATTATTATTATTATTATTACCCTCCCCTGCCAGGCTCTTGTAATCATTCTTATTTGCAGGGTAGACTTCAGTGCTGGTTGAGCTCATATATTTATTAACCCACACCCAACTATTATATTGCATAGTGCCATATAAAGTTCATCCTCTGACTTTGTTCCTAGTCACCCAAAGAATAGTAAGGAAAGAGCAGTTGGTCTAAAGTTCTCCAATGTGCTTCATGAGAAAAATCAAGATTTCATACTTTAGATTATACAAATTTTCCATAGGGAAGAGCATTTGATCTACCACTCTGTCAGGCTCCTTGGTGAACCAGCCCTTAAATCCTCTATCTAAATGATTCCCTCCTGCTAGATTATAATCCCCTGGGCACCCCTTGAATTGCTAATGTTTTCCTACTGGAAAATACTGTATCTGGCACATTCCTACATTCTAGTCCAGGGTACTTCTAATGGATTAGCATTCCTTGTGGGAGGAAGGATGAAAAATACGATCCCGTACATGGAGGCCTCGTGGTTCGTTTTCATCATGTTGGGAGGGAGCGACATTCACGTCAAGCCATATGGGGAGCTTTGACAAACATACAACTTGTAATGTGGGGCATTCTGCAATGGGAATTCAGCCCCTGCAATTTATAGCACTCACAAAGTAGCCCCTTTTTTTTCCACACATTATTCTGTCAACATTGTATTTTTGTTGGAAAGCCATCTACAATAGTTATCATCTCTTTACTGAAAAGAAATAGACTGCAGGTGCTGCAGAGTTCATCCACGGGATATGAGGAGTTTAAACGTCCCCAAGAAAGGGAAATTTATGTCAGCAATGACTAATTGCTTGGCTTCCATTCCCTATACATTTTTTTTTTTTGCAAATTTGCTTCTATCCACTATTGCTGTTTCTTTTTTTTTTTAAAAAAAAAACCTCTCGTGTATATTCTCTGTTCATTTATGTTGAATATCTTTAATCTTTCTTACCATATATTGTTTTTATTAAGCCTATTTTTCCTTACTTGGTTTTTTATACATTGTCTATTTCATGCAGTTAAGCAAAGACTAAAAGGAAATGAAACTATTTGAAAAATAAAAGCTGAAGTTAATGATCCAACCTGAAACCACTAATCTTTGTGGCTGCCAGTGAAAGACAGACTTTCTGCATTCACGTGAAATAAATGTATCCTATAGGCACCAGAGAGCTAGGTGTATAATGTTATCGCAAATCATAAACCTTTTCTTTTAACAGCTAGTGTAGGTAGCTGTCACTTAGGAAACCTTCAGGCAGGCCCTCTCAATTTAACCTCCTAAAACAGAAGCCTCCCAACCTTTTTGGCACCAGGAACTGATTTCGTGAAAGTGGTTTTTCCACAAACTAGGGCAGCATGGTTTTGTGTCCTACCTGGATTCCGTGCTTGCTTGGTTTCACACACTTGCAAGCCCAGTTCCTAGTGGACCCTGGACTGGTGTCAGTCCCTGGACTGGAGGTTGGGTATCCCTTATCTAAAATGTACTGCACTGAAATTCCAGGCTTTCACTGTTGCCTGGCTTTGGATGGGGAATATGGAGAGGATCACCTTGAGAAAGCTATGCCTAATAGAGCCATAATACATCTTTAAAAGTATGCTTATGGGTATATTGTGTAAATCTAACTTTTCTCCTGAGGTAAGTAACAGCCTGGAGGACCACAGCACAGGGATGCTGAGGAAAATAACCTCTCCCTTTCTAGCTGCTGACTTTCCTGTTTCCCATTCTAACCCTTCCCCAAGTATTTGTTTGTATAAGTCACACCTACAAAATGCAATCATGCTTTAACTACAGTAGGAATCATTACCTAAAATGTATTTTTGTTAGTGGTGACATTTGCAAATCCAATCCTTTTTTCCTCTGGGTAACAAGAACATTGCTAAGTTTACTTCTCAAAAGCAAAGGTTTAGAAGCCCAGCACTTGTTTACATTACTGTATTGCCATTTATTACTATTGTTCCATTGCTTTACTACTGTTACATTTACACTTCTTTTCATTTCTCCATGCTTATTGTTGAAAGTCATCTAGAGTAGTCCCACAGTGAAATAGGTGGAAAATATATTTAACAAATAAATAAATGTTCAAAGTCAGGTTAAGAAAGTGTTGGAAAGTGAAAACTATAGTAAAAGCAATACTGGACGGGCGTGCTGACTAAATATACAAAGCAGTCTTTCTGCAAATTAAGTCTGCAACATCAATCTGTTAAACACTTAGCTTCTAAGTGTTTCTTTTCTAAGTTTCTTTTAACACAGGGCAAATTGGTTTGGATTGCTCGTGCCCAGATTGGTACTATAAAGACACTTTAAGCAAATAATTTTGAACTTTCAGGAAGGGCAGCTGAGGGCTGTTGGATCCCACAAATCTCCCAGGTAGGGAGAAAAGTCCCCTGTGGGGTCCTCACTGTGGGGTGGAAATGCTTCCCAGTAACATATCAATTTGAGAAAAAAGTGACATGCTGGACACTTTGATTGAGCTTAATTGAGAAGGAATTAGAAAGTTCAAAGGGAATTACAAAGTACAAAGAAAGTTAATACATGTTACAGATTGCAAACATTTCTTAGAAATGGCATTTCTTAGCCTCATGTCCTCTAAAATCTAAATATGTTTCTTGCTTTCATGGACAAAAGAAACAATTAAAGTTAATGATTGTTTAAAAATGCATTTAATCAGTTGTATTCCTCCTCTTTCATCGTCATCATCATTTGTCTTCCTTAAGTTGACCTTGACTCCTGGTGACTTGATAGACAAAACTATGTTATGTTTCTTCAAACCAATGTTTGGTGGTTTCTCTGTGCTATGCTGCAGAGTATCTATCTGTGTCTGTGTGTATTTGTGTTCTGTAATAGGATGTGTCCCAGTAATTGTCTCTGATTAGGGGTGTACTCAGCAGGAGTTTTTATCTTTTTTAGTCCTGAGTACCATTGTATGTTATACATACCTTCCATTACTGAAATATTTCTTGAGGTATCAAGCAGAATTTTGGCATTTCCATACAAAATTGCCCAAATGTCATGGGAATTTGGGATTTGCAGGAACACATCTTGGGAATTCTAGAAAATATCCTATTGTTAATTCCTTAGGAAAGTTGGAATTCTGTGCCCCGTCAGAAGTTGCATTAAAACTTCAAAGCTTTCTCATGCTAGCTAGAGAAGTTGTGACTGGAGTCAACCAACATTTGAGGACCACCCCTCTTGTACAGTTTTTGGAGATGGAAACCGCTGAATAGTATTATTAATGTAGTCGGCCTAAGCTGCAAACCTAAATACATTTCAGATGACAGACTAAATCATACCTTCCTTCCTCCCAACATGAAGCATATTCAGAACAATTTAAAATAAATAGGGAAAATATAATAAAATATAGAAGCATAAATGAAAGCCAAGGGTGAAACTATAAAAAGTGGTTTTGTAGAGCTGAAGAACTAAAAGCTCCACTATAATTTTATTAAGGCCACAAAACTCTCTTGTTTGCTCCAACATTCATATTCTCCTCAAAATGGTTCCTTTTAAGTGGTAAAATCCACAATGCTCCCAAATATGTAATACTGCTGTTAGGCAGCAAACCTAAGAACACATATGTAGGACTGCTGTCCATTGAATGCAGAACAACATTTTAGTAAACATGCAGAGGAACTGTGCTTTAGATTGTCTTGATATCCTGGAAAGACTATATGCCACCATCAGTCACCTACCTCTTATGACCTTTAATGCAGTTGTCGAGTTGATTTGCTGTACGTCCTCTTGAACTGGGGAGAATATGTGTGTAGCTGGCAGTGTGTTAAGCTCTTTAACCTTACTTCACTCTTTCAAATGAACATCACTTTAAAAAAAATCCAAATAGCTTCTAATAAGCTTCTATTCAGGTTTCATAACAAATAAATCAAGAGAATACTCCCTCTGGTAAATTAATAGCCAGACAAGACAGCAACAAGGGAATCACGGTAAATTATAAGGGGGAAGGGAAAGAATGATTTGGGAACACAAGGTCTCCATATGTCTCCATACACGTCTACACAGACTCCTGTACGTAATTTATAGGTATCCCCGTGGAACAAGGGACCTGTCTCTGAACATGAACACATGCTGTAAAGGTTACAGAATGGGTGGCTCCTGGTTTCCTCATGTAGTCCTTTTCTCACGGCCTTCTGGGAAAGGAGTTGTTTCCAAAAATGAATCAATTATCGTTTACAAGGCCTGCTGCCACTGAACCTTGCCATATTAATCCTCATTCACCATCTACAAAGTGATTTTGTTCCAGTCTCAAGAGTTCTGAGGAGCTACAATTTTAGTCATTGGCCCGGGCAGTTCTGGAAACTATTTTCTCAAGAGGTGGCGAGCTCAGTAGGGCTGAGTCCAAGAATACTGCTATAAACGTGAGTCTTGATGCATGAAAGCATTATTAACCAGCTTTTTTTCAACACATCTCATGGGAAGACAGTTGTGTATTTTTTCTGGCAGTGGTTACCTCCAACTGTTTAGAACTTTAATATTAAAAACAAAATATTTGACTTCCCAACTTTTAAGAAATTTGTCCTTTGTCTTCACTTTTATTTTCCCAAAGTTTTTGTACAACTTTATAACTCAAGTTATGATCCAGTAAGAGTTCATGTAGGGCATCTGATTTATTTCCTCCTCATAAGTAGAGATGTAAAATGATTATGCTATGAGTCCTGCTAAAGATAGGTTTAAAATTTTTATTACTAGCAGATCTGCGGAGGGACAAATTTTGGCAGAAATGAAAGGCAACTAGTGGTCATTATTCTGTTTGCCCTTCCTCAGAAGAAAATCCAATACACTTCTGAAAAAGTGTGAAAGAGCTAGAATTCTTGGTTCTGTTTCTTTTTCATATTGACTGTACTGTATGCAGTTTTTCCTCTGAAATATTTCCAGTCATATGGCTCTTTCAAGAAATATATTCATATATTCTGTCAATGAGCTCCATTTACTCCTGTGGACTGAATAATATGAAAAATTTAATAATGTATGTGCTCATTCAGAATCACTTTAACGAATCACTATACATGATATTGTTTTCTGATCTGTTATGTTTTATCACCCAGCTAGATGGCAGCACCTAGCTGACATTGGTGGATCTTAAAATGCTAAGCTGTGCTTCACCTGGTTAGGACATGGATGGGAAACTATGAGGGAATCCCAGATTTATTGGCTAGATTAGGAAAACATCTATGCAGAAGACAATTTCTAACTGTTGTCAAGATCAAAACTTAGTTGTGCCCATAAAGTCATCAGGACCTGAGTTCAGTTCAGAGGAGATTCTGTTTATATATCAAGTTTTGGGTGCTATGTTATTTAATAAAACGGCCCAATACTATCAGTAGTTAATCTGTTGTGAACCAGGAATGGCCTTTTGGAATGTTTGCTTCTTATGTTGCTGTTACATCATAAGCTACAAAAGGTGAGCTCCCTTTCTCAGCTTCAAAGCTGCAGACAAAGTTTCCCAATACATCTATTAAATTTAGAAAGAAGAGTGTTAAAAGTCTTTGGGTATCCATCTATACCAGGGGTGTTAAATTGCCGGCCTGCGGGCCGGATGCATCATAGTGAAACCACCCCCACCCCATTGCCAGCAATGGCAAAAAAGTCGCGACACGTCATGACACGTCACATGATGTTGTGAGTTTGACACCCTGATCTACAAGTGCCACTAAGGCAGGCCTCTGGGGAAAAACTCTAGCGCCAGACTCAGAAGGAGAAGCTCCAGCAGAGCAGACTGGCTTTATTGAATTTTGAAACAAATTAAGTAATATGCTTTATTATCAAAAGAGCATTTTCCCCTGCCTCCAAAACAAAGCTACTAAACCCAGAATCTAAAATCACTTACCTTCACTGATAGTAGACCTACTTTCACCTTATAGCTGTAGTTAAACTACATGTGAGACAGGAAGAGCTACTATGGCCTGATAAACAGATATGGAAGACAATCAATTTACAGAGGAAACCTTTCACACTGGTCAGATGATTTAAGGATAAATCAAACAAAAGGGGAAAAAATCTACTCAGTCCAGAAAGGAAAAGCAGACAGGCATCTAAATAATCATCCCAGGGTACACAGGTCAAAATCAGGTTTGTTATTTTCTGCTGTGTTTTAAATCATTATTATGCTTTTGTATGCTTTGTTGAACCAAAAGTCCTTTCAAACAACTTTTTGGGCTGGCTTGTAGGTTTGTGTCACTTTGGAATAATGGCTAAGAGTTTCAAATAACCCTGTTAATTGTAAATATTGTTTAATAACAATTAAAATTGTTCTAATGCAGACATGTCAAACTTGCGACGTCACATGATGTCGCACGACGTATCGGAGCTTTTTCTCCATTGCCGGCAATGGGGTGGGCGCAGTTTCGTCATGACACATCCGGCCCACAGGCTGGCAGTTTGACACCCCTGTTCTAATGTTTCACAGAGGCTAATTTGTTAGGAGGCTTTGTAATTATCCTAAAGCTGACTCTTTGCAACAGTAAATTAGAAGAATAACCTAACCAATGATTTAACTGATTAAATGTCCAGTTCACATATATCAACTATAGTTTTATGGAATTGCATTTCTCTCTGAGAGGGAAATGGCTGGGCTCAAATAGGATTTTCAAGCCAAAATTTATTTATTAAATTTATATGCTGTCCATCTCATTATTGGACCAACTTTGGAGACTGGAAATCAACATATAGATTTGACTGGATAAAGAACATAAACAGATGTTCATGGTTGTGCAAAGCTTTCAGTTCAGTTCCTTTCTAGGCAGTATTTTCAGAAGTGGTTTGCTACTGCCTTTCTAGACCAGCACCTTAACTACTAGACCAAGTTGGTTCTAGAACTTCTAAAATAGGAACATCTTTTTCCAGGATCAAATGGCACTTCAGAGGTAATCATACAATCCTGGAAAAAGGTATGGCTGATTCAAAGAATTGTCAAAAAGGAAATGGTAAAGATTTTGGGTACCTGAAGAATTAATTAAATGAATAATTTTTATTAAAAGGAAGACTACTATAAATATAATAATGTTGTAATAATTGAATTTGTTTGACTTAACTATGAATGGTGGACTTATTGTTAATGCTACATTTGATAAATAATTGAATGACAATTAAGCAATTGAAGTTGTAAACCTTATTAAGNTTTGGAGTTTGGAGTTAGAGATATTAATATTTGTTTACTTGTATTTGAATATTAGCCTAGGTTTGGTTTGGGAAGTCCGGGGGGTGGGGGGATGGGATATAACATTGTGTAATATCTGTGATGTATTTCTTTTTTTTATGATGAAAACAATAAAATTTTATATTGAAAAAAAAAAAAGAATTGTCAAAAGGTGCTGCATTCTCTTTCTAAAGCACCTTTTCCAAATTATTTTCAAAATGCTGTACCGTCTTAGTAAGCAAACTGTGGTGGATTTCAATTCTGTAAATCCTTAGCATTAGTTCCACTGTCTAGGAAATTCTAGGAAATCTTCAAATCTTCATATCTTGAAAAGTTTGGAATTGCTACAGAAAAGCACTAGTTTTAGTATTTGCTTCTCTTTAAAACATAAAAATGGGAAGATGGGAAGATATGACAGCCTGGTCTACCTATAAATTCTGCAGTGCACAGCCTGAGAGCCTAGAAGCCATGTCACCTAAATAAGTCTTAAATGCAGCCGCTGAAGCCCTCCAGAATTTTTGCCAAATTAAATTTATAATGCAATAGAAAGAGGAGATGGTCAGATTTGTACCATCCACTCTCCTATGGCTAGGAATGAAGTCCCCTGTATGCTATCCTAATCCACCTTTCCAGCTCCTCCTCAGTGGAGTATTTCTTCTGGATTCCTTTCCATTAATGGACTGGGCAATCTGGATCCAATTTTATATCTTACTTCTTAAAAGGCAGTCAGTATAATCTATGCCCAAAGGTAGGGATGGGGATTGTGTGTGCCTTCAAGTTAGTTCTTGTAACTTCCTGAATAGTTTTCTTGACAAGATCTCAGGAGTTACTTCCTTCCTGGAGCTGTGAAAGAATGACTGACCCAAGTTGGCTTTGTGCCTAAGGCGGGACTAGAACTCACAATCTCCCTGTTTCTAGTCTGGTGCTTAACCATTACACCAAACAGGCCCTACCTGAAAATCCACATCAACCACATCAAAAAAAAAAAGGTTGACACAAATATCTGCTGCCCATTAAGCATTGTGGCCATTATCTCCTTGAACCCAGCCAAAACATACAGACATGTAACCTGAGGTAGTGAATGATAGATTTTGTATTTTTAGTTGATATCCTCTTTTTTTTAGTTTTTGAGTTACAGAATAGAAGACACAATCTTTTAAAAGCTAAATCAAAGAAAATGGTTCAAACAAGTTATAGATTTCATACATTCTCCTTTGAGAATAGTCAATGTTATGAATCCATGCGCCTGCCTGGGGTACTAATCCAGCTGCAAGTACAGCTATACTGCAGAAACCAGAACAGGAAGTGTTCATTTTCTCAAGCCCTATAAACCTTTCAGTACCAATTACCTTTGACTTGAAAGAAAATTGCATTAATCTATAATTAATTTTCAGAAAGTGATATTGCACATCAACTGCAGTCACAGTACTAATACATTTCTTTGTAAATATGGCTTTAGTCAGCCCTTCACCTTAAGGGCAGTCATATTTAATTGCTTCATTGTTCTGTAAATATAAGACTTTGCCTTTTTTTTTTGAGTATTTTGGAGACGAGACCTGGCCTTCACTGAATGGAAAAAGAGAGAACATGAAACTTTTGTACTGTCAAAATAAATGAGTCTAAATGATGTATCACTAATGAAATGTATTAATTTGAGTGACCAATAAATAAAACATTTGCATTCTTAACTCATTTGTTTCCCAGTCCAGAAGTCATTGTGGTTCCTCAGAATAGTTGAAAATAACAATAAAAAAGTTTCTGTAAAAGAAGGGATCTTTTAAACAGAGTATAATAAAAACAATTAATATGGCAGCCATGATAGTGATGTCACCATTATGGCAGCCATCTTGATGTTTTTTCCACCATACCCTGTAGTCATCCCTCTTTAAGAAACAGATTACGACTACTATCACTACCAATTTCTCCTGAAAAATCTAAGTGTCAACTCTACAACGAAACTGGCTGCAGCCATTTTTGTCGTTCTAGTTTGCCACAAGAAAGGGAGAGGGAAAAGGTATTTCTGGTAGTCTAAACATGAGCAAATCTTGTGGGAACCAAGGTCATTCCCATACCGAAGGGGAGAAGGAGAGTTGTTTAGTCAGAAAGCCCACCACGCCATTCTATTAGCATTAGTAGAGGGGTGGGAATTGTTACATTGTATTACTTTGATTCTTGGAGGGAAACTTTAGATCTGGTTTCACTTTTGACCGTGCTGATATTATGTATCCAATAAACATGTTCTTTGAGGAATTTTCCTGTCTTGGAGTTCTGTTTTATTTGGTCTCATTGATCGGAACCTTGACACTAAGAGACATTGGATATGTTCAAGAAACAAATCCTCTAAACTTGACCTAGCATGACCAAATGTAACTGGGGATTTGGGGAACTGATTTCTAATATACCTGGAAAAACTAGGTTGGAGAAAGCCATTGTAGATCTTGCCTCCATGAATTCTTT
This sequence comes from Protobothrops mucrosquamatus, assembly GCF_001527695.2. NCBI lineage: Eukaryota > Metazoa > Chordata > Lepidosauria > Squamata > Viperidae > Protobothrops > Protobothrops mucrosquamatus. Next base: position 948,440 of record NW_015386470.1, read on the forward strand.
TTTCATGCATCAAAATTCCCTGGAGCTTATGAAACTGGTGGCACAAAGCAGGGGTAGACAAGTCAGGAATCAATGTATTTCTAAAAGGCAGAAACTTTGACAAATGCTACTATGATATAAAGCAACTCTGATAAAGGATATCAGGATAGCATAGGGACAGGCGACGCTCAAATATTGTAAGAATTGGATTCATTTATGGAAAGATGATCAATCCGTTTAGCTGCCTCAAACATTACTGAACCCAGCAAACCATTGTATAATTTTATGCCTTTAACAATTCACAGTGGACTTATTAGATTCCACATTGTTATTTGGGGATTGCTATTTCAAAATTAGTAGCGAAAGGCAAAAGCAGGACAATGATTACATTACAATGATCTCTGTCTTGGGAAGTGTTGCTCAAGAAAGACTCATGTTGCAAAAGTTTTAAGTTTTGCAAGACTCAAGAAACGTTGGTTTTAACATCCATGTCAGTAAACAAATACCAGCTGCAATGGCTTAATGCAAAATAAATATTCCTCCATTGGTTCCAAGTTTCTTGGGCCTTCATTCAGTTACCAGGCAGAATGGCAGTGGGATCAAGGTATTCCTTCTCTGTTTGGTCTCCTCTTTTCTTTTGTCTTTGCATTTGTCTAAGCACAGGGCAAAATGCAACATAACCTTTTATCCATTGCTTAGACCTCAAAGATAAAGAGATGGTTCTGCCTACTGTTTATGGAATTACCTTCTTAAATGGTTGCATCTATTGATGGGATTATCCAGACACAGAGACAATATTTCTGTGTCTGGATAATAGTGCCATTTGTTTAATTAATTAAGGATTTTAATTCCCTCCAATAACATTCTTATTTTTGAGCTGTTCATCAGATTATTCATTCATTCATTCATTCATTCATTTATATGGCTGCCCATAAGTGACTCCAGGGGATTTACAAAAGATAAGCTTGGTTTGAGAGTGTGGCATCTGATATGGCAATACTGGTTTGCAATGTGTGTGTGAGAGAGAGAAAGAATGAGTGAGTGTGTGCACGTATATCATCATCATCATCATCATCATCATCATCATCATCATCATCATCATCATTTTAGCCATTATCTATCCATTGCAGGATGAAGGCCTCTTCCGCATGTTTCCAACCTATACAGTCCTGGGCTTTCTTTGGCCAATTGGGCCTGCAATACTTCCTGATGTCATCAATCCATCTTGTTTTAGGTTTCTTTGGTGGACGCCTTTTATCAAGTGGGATCAATTCTATCACTGCCTTGGTCCACCTGCCATCAGTTTTTCTTGCTATGTGACCAGCCCATTTCCCCTGCAATTCTTTTACTCTCTTGATGGCATTGTCTACTTTAGTTTGTTCTCTAATCCGTGTGTGTGCGTGTGTGTGTTTGTATGCAGAAAGGTCTCCCAAAGTGAACAGGCCATGAAGGATACCCCGGACTAACACCGATCACACCTGCCAACCCGCATTGGACCAGCATGGGAAATTATGGTGTATTCTTTCCACATGCCAGTACAACCTCAAAAATGGCCCTAATTCCCCAAAGATCCTAAGGCAACTACATTGTGCTGGTACTATATCATGATGAACCTTAAAGGTTATGGGACTTATGAACCTATATGGGACTTCAATCTGAAAGTATTATCACTCTTGGCTTTCTGCCCTTATTTATCTGCTTGAGAACAAACCATGAAACTTTGGTAGCTTGACAACAAACCATTAAACATGATTTTTACTATATTCTGGAGCAAATTAGAGCAGCATTAAGCTTTGGGATAAGTTTAGCGTAACTTGAATCACAATCCCCCACACATGGACACATTTCACTTCTGAGTGTTTGAAGGTGACTTCATTACATTATCACTTTCAGTAACAGTCCTCAGCCACTAATAGTAACATAACATTAATATTAAAGGGCAGCCCAGCTGGAATGGCTGGCTGTCCCTGCTATGGATCATCAGGATTTCTGACTTCCTATTATTTAACAATAGCAATCACAAATGACTCATCTCCTTTATTGCTCTAAATGATATTTCTAAAATTAAAAAAGAATGGGTTATGCAAAAGTGGATTGCCATTTTTTGGTTTCTGGAGCCTTAACACCATCGTATTCAAAGATATTCAAAGTATCTATCCAGGTTCAATACTCTTCCATTTCAATTTAGACTTAATCCATCTCAGGTTCTTTAAAAAAAAACCTCATAACCGTGAAGACTCTCTAATCCTGCCACTGGAGACAGTATAGAAATGTAAGCAAGCAAACCTTTACCCAATAAAACTTTATACCTAAGTTCATATTTTTTGTGTAAAATGAGTGAACAAATATTCAGCTCAATTTTGGATGACTTTGCATTGTTTATCCAACTCATCTGAACATCTAAATCAGTACTTCTCAAACTTGGAACTTTAAGATGGCTGGCTGGGGAATTCTGGGAGTTGAAGACTACCCGTCTTAAAGTTGTTAAGGTTGAGAAATACTGCTCTAAATAGTAGCAGAAGTTCTTGAAGGCCAGTCCCTGATATGTACTTCTGCTGAAGTGCTGATATCTTTGTTTGTTTGCCGTGGTAAGCATAACATTCCTGCCCACGGGCATACCCCTACAACATGTGTTCTCTTAAAATCCTAAATATCTTTAAAATAGCTCAGTAAAGAGGTGTTCTTTAAATGTGTAACAGATGCACAAAGAGACTGTGGGCAGAGAACTGTCATCATGCTTCAAAAATGATGGCCAACATACGGTATTCTTAAAACAAGGTTAAAGGGTCTGTCATTTGATGCATCTCCAAGTATAGTTCTTCTGAAAGTGATAATTCTATAAAAGAATTCTCTGTTGTCAGTAGGATGGACGTGAGTGTTTGGCACATGCAGCTGCTTTCATATGCATTCAAGCCTCTAAAAACATCCACTGTTTGCCTGGTTCCTGTTGGTAAGGCAGATACAGTATAAAGGTGTGCCAGTCATATTTTGTCCCTCTTCTCCAGTGCCCCCTTTCCAATTTTTTATTCGTTTTCCTCCAAGTACAAGCCAGGAGAAAAACAATAGTGATGCCACTCGACATCAGGAAAGATAGATAAGATACTGGTTTTTAGAGCATATCAGAAGCTGAGGGAACAGTTCCAGAAACAGCCTCATTCCATGCCTATTTTGTCTTCTTCTAAAATTAAGTCAGAAAGAAAATAGCCTTGGAGATTTTCGTGTGGTGGCTGAAGGGAGAGAAATATTTTCTATCCAAATCAGAAATCAGTAGTTATGCCAATGGAAAGGAAAACCAAAAAAAGATAGCCCCTGGATGTTTTCCCATAGACCATAGAGCTAAATTATAAATAACCTTATGAAGCTTCACTTTGTAAGGTGCCAGAAAGATTAACTGGAAAACATGTTCTGGAAAATGTTGATGAAGATTCTCAGTCATCCAGATAAAGTTGTCTGGAAGTTGAGTCACAATAACTGGACTTTTTTGTTTTTTGTTTGAAATGTTTTGCTGCTAATCGAAGTAGCTTCTTCGTTTCCAACCAAAAAGAAAAGAAATCCAAAAGAAAGAAGTTGCCGTGACTCAACTTCCAGACGTTCTGGGAAAGTGTTTTAAAACTCTTGTCTTTTTTCAGATGGCATTTAATAGATAAATTGAGAAGACTAGAAAATATTCTATTGCAATGTTTGAAGGGGTGGTTGCAATGAAAGTTTATGTATTGTTGCTGTTTTATTTTATTTATTTAGCAGTGTTGTCCATATGAAATTGTGGTATAAAGTTCAACTGATCAGATAGGTTGAGGAAGAGGGGGGATAAAGAGAGATGCACACATACTATGTTTATTTTATCCACAAAAAATAAATTATGGAAGTGTTTAAACTAAAATTAGAATCATTAACTGCTAGCTTATAAACATAGTTCTAAATCCCTCCTAGATGAAATCTGCATGTCCCATATAAATGAACCCAGAAGAGAAGCTGGGGCTGGGTTAGGGATTGGAAGACCGATCTTTTTGGTAGCTGCTCAACCCTTACATCACAGGTGTCAAACTCGATCGTGTCATGTGTCGTATCGTGATGTATCATGACCTTTTTTGCCTTTGCGGAGCTGGGGTGGGCGTGGCCTTTGTGTGATGCATCCCGCCCATGGGCCGCCAGTTTGACACCCCCTGCCCTACATTGTTAGAGGTTTAATCTTCTGGAAGGCAGTTCTGAATCTTTGGGAGGATTGTGCGTGATATGTTGATTATTGATTCATTGGCTGATTTTTGGTTTTGTAATTTTATTGATGATAAATATTACACCAGTAATCTGGATTTTTTTTATTTATTATGAGCCATGCAGAATCAAAGACGGAAACACTATATAATAAATATATAAATGAATAAACTCAGTGGGATAGGCCCTGAGCAAACAAGTAGAATTTTACTTCAGGTTAACATACAGTAATTGGTTTCATATACCTGGTTTATTTTTTTTTCATTGCCTGCTTATAGGCACTAGTAGTATTTCATATGATACTGAAGAGCTGAACTGTCTTTCAAAGGTTCCCCAAATTTCTACTATCAGTGTTCGGCACCTCCATTAGTTTAAATATAAATTCATTTTTTTACATTTGTGTGATTCGGCAGTTTTCAAAACTTCTGCAATTACTTTGGAAAACACATGTGGGAACTTTCAAAGGCATTAGAATTAATGGTTGAATTCTATTCTAATAGAAGCCCAAAGAAACAAACATATTTTTTTCTGGATGGTTACTTAGTTAAAAGTATTTAATTTAAAACTTCTGAGTAAAGCAACTAAAAATAATAAATTACATTCTCCAATCTGGTTTGCCTTTGTTCTGAACAACCTCCGAAGTATGTTCCCTTTTCTAATGTACTGTGACCTGTTTACACAATACCAAAGTTACTTTCAGGCAAACCAAGTTTACATTCAATCACGTCAAAAATAAATATCAATGCAGGTAGTCCTCAATTAATGGCGGCAATTGAGGTTGGAATTTCCATTGTTAAATGATACGGTCATAAAGTGCAATGTCACATAACTGCCTAGTGACAGAAATTCTGACACTCTCCGTTGCCATCATTAAGTGAATCACTGTGGGGTCATTAAATGAGGAGGTCACAAGGTCACCATGTGCAACTTTCTACAGGCTTCTTCACTGACTTTGCTGGCAGGAAGCCAGCAAAAAAGGTTGTGCATGACTACCATTTGACCACAAGACTTTGCAAGAGCTGTAAGTAAGAGGACCACTCATTCAGTGCCATTGCAAATTTGAACAGTCGACATATAAATAGTCATTAAAGACATATATTAGGGATTTTTTTATTATATGAGCAAATGCTGTGCAGAGGATGAAAAGTACATGCATTCAAAGCATGTTATGATGCTTGTGTGGTTATTTCCTTAAGGCATAACCTATGGCTCTAGGATCACATTTGCTTGTGTGAAACAGCAAGCTTGATTGAAACTGGTCTGTGTAACATGAACGCTCTAGTTTCCATTGCAATCTCTCTACTGAGATTGCAGGATTATGTCATCTTCAGTGAAAAACAGAACTGCATTACCAAGGAGAAGATCACACAAGACTCCGAATTATATAAAATTTGCACAGGTTAATTCATATCTAATTTAAATAAGAAATACAAGGTATTTCGGTTGTAGAAGGGAAAAATTGTCACTGGGTAACCTGTGCCTGCCTGGACTTCTTTCCAAGGATCAGTAGACAACCTCAAGGCAACTCTCTTCTGATCCTTCATAAGCAAACCCCTTCAAATGGAGAACAATTGTAAAGTGAGAACTTGTCTTCCAACAGCAGCACAATCAGAGGAATTCCTTCCATGAAGTAATGTTAGAATGCAACCTTCCACACCTCAGTTTTCTAACTTATAAACCTCTGATCACTAGGCATCTGCTGGAGAACAAATGATGAAAAATGGCATGGCATGGCAACATATCTCCGCTGCTCAAATTTATATACTTGCCTGCAAGTATGAAATTATTTGTGTGATGACATTTCATCACTTTTTTCTTATCACAACTAGCAGTGAGTACCTATGTCAATGAATGTAGAGAAATTAGTAGAAGGAATCTGCTTACCTCTTTTCCTTGTTTAAAAGATTTATCCTCATTTTTATGTTCCCTGGGGCATTTTTCACTTTGTCCTTTATCAGAATTTAGTTCTTTTTCTTCTGTGTCTCACCTGCAGAATTCAGGTTTTAGCCTGACTCACAATAATACAGGAAAGTATCCTCTGTATCTTAAGCTTTCCTATAACTATGTTTTTTCTTAATTAAAGCTTACCTTTAGTTTTTTCTGCCCATAGACCAACTTGAGGAATATTTAGTTACAAAAGTTAAACACCTAAACTAGAGTTTTTCCAATTTGCTCTCCAGGTTGCAAGGAGATGATACGGCTGCTCTAGGCAGACGTGTCAAAACAGAAGAAAGTGAGATATCAACATGCCAGCCTGAAGGAACTATGAACTACTAGGTCAGTTCCAGAGATAAAATGGGATTTTCACCATCCCCAAAGACTGCAAGACTGATATCGTGGTCACTTCTTAGTGAGAGCACCAAGAAAAAGCTCTCACCGAGGGCATGTTCTCAGTTTATGTTTGTAATGCAGATAATAGGCTTTGAGGAAACTCAGAAGTCCCCAAACCACAGGCAGCTTGAGCAAAAGAGTCAACAATGTTCTTGACCTAGGCCTGAAAGCAAGGCTGGCCAAGTGATCGTAATGTTGTCATTTGTCTCCTGTTAAATCTTACATAAAAACAGAGCTGTGTTGGAAAAGGACATGTGGATTTTGTGGCAACAGGCCACCAGAAGTCTTTTGTCTTCTCGTCAGTTTTGCTTAGCATAACATAAAAGAGGACCAAATGTTGTGGATATTATTGGTAGGGGTGAAACCTGAAATAGCCAAGAAATGTTTTTGGAAATAGTGCAAAACTTTTACTTAAATCTTGCCGGCAGGCAAGGCAGCCTTTCCTTTTTATCACTCGGCCCAAAACTAACATTTTCTTAATAATTTTCCAGTATCAAAGAGAGAGGTGGAGAAGGGGGTGGGAGTTATACTATTTTGTTTTTAACTGAAGGCTGCTAAATATTACAGAACTCTAGAATAATCAATGTGTGCCAAACATATGCTATTCATATATTTTAACACCTTTGATATTAATAAAAAATGCATGTTCCTAGCCACTTTTATTCAATAACAACAACCTTTGGTTGCGTGTTGTGTTTTCCTTTCATATTATTATGAACCTGTGTTTAATTCTCTGTGCCAGATTGGCTTTTTAACCTCTCTTTCTACATTCCACTAGTAATGTCTGATTAAGAAATTTAACCTTTCAAGTGCTATTTAAAAAAAACGCAAGAAATACAGTAACACAATACCATGGAGAACTGATATAATCTTTTCAAAACTATAAAAATTGGTCACCCAAAGGAACATGTGCATGTAAAAATTTTAAACAAACTACAGTGGAATCAGATAGCCCATAAAGAACCAAACTTCTAGGGAGACCATTGGTCAGTTAACTTTTATTTTATTTTGCTTTATTTTTTGCTGTCATCCTGGTTCAGAAAGAACTATCTTTCTAAATCCTGTTGCTTCACTCTTAGTTACCAGCATCTGGAACAAATTCTAGGATGGAACCCTGACATTTTTAAAAGGAAATTCAACCTTACAATAATCATTCCTTAAATCATTAATACAGCAAAAAAGCCAGATGTAAAAGCATGAAAATAAAATAAAAACAAATAAAGTAAAACACACTCCCAGATATCAGTCAAGTCCCTAACGGACATTGGTCTGCATTCCCAAATCGTTGCTGTCTAAGGGATTTTCCTTTCTATATATTTCCCACTAACTTGTTAAATCTAAACTTGTTAGAGTCAGTATCCTTTTTCAAAATAAATCTGGCTGAGCTTATTATTTTTAATCTTTGGCAAAATAGTGTGTCTTTAGCAAAGTAAAATAACATAAAATAAAATATTTTATATTTAGTCCAGGTCAGTGCACATGTTGATATTTCAGAAAGTTTTTATCTACCATTAATTCCAACTCTGAACAAGTGTCCATATCTACTATGAGGATATGTCAAAACATCATAAATCATATATGAGCAATAGAAATTATGCAGCCAAACCCGCACAATATGCAAAAAAGTCATAATTATATTTGTTTAAAAACTAAATATAAACCATTTAAAATTTAAGAAAATTCCATTCTCAGGGCATTAAGACTGTATTTGCCTTTGTTTATTTACTTTTGATTTGAGTAAATTTATTGCACTCAGTGAAATCAGTGTGAAACATGAGTCCCAACAGATTTCAGTAGGATTTATCTACTGAAGAATATCTCCACTACCTAGAATAGTGGGAATGGGAAAATTTAAATTATCACTCATACCTGACCATGAGGCTCACTGGATTATTCTGGGCCTGTCATTTGTTTCCAGCCCAATTTGCTTTCTAGGATTATTGTTACGATGATGAAATAATAGAGATTTTGAGATTTAAGGGGAAAACACAGATATCATTAATAACAAATATTATTAGGTAAATATTATTAAAAAAAATTATAGGCTTAGTTTACACACACAGTAATGGTTATGTATGGAGTGTAACTAACATGGTTGAAGTCTTCATAAACAGGAACATATCAATGGAGTGGTATAGGCAGGTCCTCATGATTTGGGGCAAAACCTGAGTTAACAGAATAATTCCCTAGCGATTTGAAGATCTACAGTTTTATTGTGGACTTTATCATTATGTATGGATCACACTCAGGTCAGCTATTACAAAACTCCACAGGGATGAATGACCGAAGTTAAAATGGCCTGACCCAATTTCCTAATAAATCCAAATAGCTTCCCGATTACATTCAAGCAGTTTCCTATTTCATGATACTTTCCAAATGCTTCAGAAGCAATATAGGTGGTAGATACTGTTACTTCTAAGCTCCTTCTTCCCTCCTATAGAACTAAATTGACCCCAGATGGAACTGAGAACAATGGGTAGTTGAGAACAAATAAGCAGATAGGATAACAGCTTGAACATTACTAAAAGAAATTTTGGGACGAAAGAAATCAAGCACAAGTTAAAGCCAATGACTACTTTTCTACCTGCGTCTCCAGAAACTAGGGTGGCATCAGTTTTCAGTAGTGTTTCTCCTTTAGATGATGTTAGACAACAGAAATAGAGTGGCAAGCTAAGCCAAATGAAAGTTTGGAGGCCTCAAACCTCTCCTCTCAGAACCCCTTTGAACATATAGTCCCTGCCCTGTCTTCCTGCTTTCCTACTTGATAATTATTACTGCCATCCCAGAGAGTTTTTTACTTAAAGAGTCTCTGTTATCCATGCTATTACCTCACTACTGAAATAGGTCCTCCTGATATTTTGATATCATTTTGTTGGTTGTGAATTATCTGCTCCAGATAGACTGTCTTAACTGCACCTACACAGTGAGACTTATCACAAGGTATATATAATTTTAAAAATATGCATTTCATTCTTCTCTCTAGCTACAGAAAGAAGAGGTAGTCCTCGACTTATGATCACAATTGAGCCCAAAATTTATGATGCTAAGTGAAACATTTGTCAAGTGAGAGTTACGTGAACCCCATTTTATGACCTTTCTTACTACAGTTGTTAAGTGAATCATTGCAGTTGTTAAGATAGTAACATGGTTGTTAAGTGAATCTGGCTTCGCCACGAATTTTGCTTGTCAGAAGGTTGCAAAAGCTGATCACATGAGTCCGGGACACTGCAGCCATCATAAATATGAACCAATTGCCAAGCATCCAAATTTTGATCATGTGACCAATGGAATACTGCAAGGGTTGTAAGTGTGAAAAACAGTCATAAGTCACTTTTTTCAATGACGTAACTTTGAATGGTCGCTAAATGAACTGTTGTAAGTTGAGGACTATCTGTACATCTATTAAATAATGGCATTTATATTTTCGTGTCTTTTAGTCAGCCTTGATTCATGGCAACCACATGTATAACTCCATACTGTTTTCTTGGCAACATTTTCAGAAGTTGTTTCCCATTGCCGCCTTTCTAAGGCTGAGAGAGAGTGACTGGCTCAAAGCCACCTAGCTGGTTTTGTGCCTAAAGCAGGACTAGAATTCACAGTCCCCCAGCTTCTAGACCAGTGCCCTTAACCACCACACCAAACTAGATCTCACCAGTTAATACAGTACATGGAAATTTTATTGGAACTTGGAGGTTTTCTGTGCCCTCAAGGTCACCTGAGTGGTGCAAACATTGAGGACACAGACAAACTTCCAAGTGGCCTCAACAGTTCTCTAAAAGAGTGCAAATGACCATCTGTCTGCAAGGAGTATAAATCCTTCCATTCCCCACCTTCCAGTCAGAGCTGAAGAAGCTTCTTGGATGAGAAGTGAAACATCTTCAAAGGAAAACAAGAAAGTCCACTTGCCTCTTGAAAAAACATATTTCGGTTAAGATTCTTAATTCTTCAGGAATTAATTCCATTTGTTGGGAACAAACCTCAGTCCTCTCAATTTCAGCATCAGTATGATTAAGTTTGAAGTCTACTCAGTCATTGGAATTGAACTGATTAGCAAACCCTGATCAGCTTCCCATCTGCCTGGAGGGGGAACATGGGAATAATCTGTCTGTACCTAATGCATGCATAGAACTGATGGGGATCAATGCTTCAGCCTGCCGTGACACTCAGTATTTATTTCTTTTTCTTTCTCATGCAGGAAGGTCAGTTGGGCATCAGATTAACATTTCATGTGCTGCATGTAGCAAATCGAGGAGGAGGTTGAAGGAGATAAAGTACATTCCAGATTCTAGCATTCTTTGCATTTAAATGATGCAGTGAAGCTTTCCCTCTTTCCAGTGAGATTAAAAAAAAGGTGCTGACTGAAAATGTTAAACTTTAGACTTAAGGAAAACATATGACTACAAGGTCAAAGGTAGAAATGTTACACAGAAATTAATTATGGTTCATAAGGCCCCAATGTTGGGGGAATTTTTAATAAATGAATGGTTATTTCCTTTCATATTTCAGTGACATGAGAGATGAGTGCCAAAAAAGAAAAGAAAGAATGATGCTATTCACATATGAAGCAACATATTTTTTTAGCTTGTAATGCTGTAGGTTGAAGCTAATATTATCTATTTCTTTGGCGGTAAACCCTAACACCAAATTATTCCAGTAATATGGAAAAGTTCTACTGTTCTCTGTTTCAGGAAAAGAACAGAATAGAATAGAATAGAATAGAATAGAATAGAATAGAATAGAATAGAATAGAATAGCAGAGTTGGAAGAGAACTTGGAGGTCATCTAGTTCAACCCCCTGCTCAGGCAGGAAACCCTATACCATTTCAGACAAATGGTTGTCCAGTCTCTTCTTAAAAACTTCCAGTGTTGGAGCATCCACAACATCTGGAGGCATGTTGTTCCACTGATTAATTGGTCCAGCTGTCAGGAAATTTCCCCTTAGTTCGAGGCTGCTTCTCTCCTTGATTAGTTTCCATCCATTGCTTCTTGTCCTGCCTTCAGGTGCTTTGGAGAATAGCTTGACTCCCTCTTCACATCTTCATATCTCCCCTTTTCACATCTGTGCACGCATTGGGGCTGCTGTAGATATTTCCTGCTATCATTTCTTCAGGCAGCTGAGCCTCTCTCCTTCCACCACAATGTGATGCAAAAGGAGCTACTTTTGGGCTGATTTTTGGCTGAAAATATTATGATCTTGTAGATCCTTCTTGGAGGAAATAATTGTGCAACCTTCTTCCTGGAGCCTAGATCTTCAGTCATCCTAACAGGTCCTCTAAAGAGAATGCTGGTTTCATGATTTGGAATTGCCCACTTATACATGTTACAATATCAGATTTCACCCATTTTGTCCAGGCAAAGCCCTAGCTACCTGTTATAATTGTATTTCTTTTTCTATGGAGGTGAGGTATTTTTGTTTCTGTAAGACCCTAAAGTCTTGAGACAGGGTGGTGATTTTCCCTCCTTGTTCTCAGAGAGATTGTCAGCAGAGAAAATAATTATAGGTTAGTTTCAAACTGGCATTGAGACATAGAAACTCCATTGGGAAGTAATTTCCATTTCAAAGATCATTGAGGTAAAACTTACCCTGAGATTATAGAGTTGTGTGCAGCTACACTCTTGCTGAGTTTTAAAAATGTTGACTGCTATATTTCTACTTTCTTTTCCATTCTACAAACGGCTGGAGGATATAAGTAACTTGGTGCGTAGCAACTCTGAAAAGATAAGTAATGACATCACTGACTCAGTCAAGAAAGCCATCTTCCTGGGCTTTTCCGTTTCAGCACTGGAAATGTCTCAGGAATGCTCTATGGAATAAAGCAATAGTAATAACTGACAGGTCACATGATAAAAACTGATGTTCCTACTATCTTCTGAATTACTAGCAGTGGGTTCATTATTCCTTCAGCAGTTTTACTTTTGCAGCATTCAGTTCCTTCAGGAATCACAAGTGAATTTCAGGTCATCAAGAGTCGGTACTGGAAAAGCCAGGGGTGTCATTTTCTTTTACTATCATTATTTTTGATAGATGTTTAGTTTTAGTTTAGTTTAGTTTAGTTTTATTAAATTTATACCCCGCCCTTCTCCCGGAGGACTCAGGCAAAGGAGGGAAAATGAATGGTACTGATGGATTTTTTTCCTCCTCTTCTTTTGTGCTGGAGATATTGCTTGTTTCTCTGATTTTTTTTCCCATTTTGATTTATTTATGCATCATGCCTCATACAGTATTTCATTTATTTCATACTAAAAACTACATCTTTGACTTTTGCCATCCTAGGTATCCATTACTAACCACAATAATAAACCATATATTATGATGTCACAAATCATGAACTATGTATTACCATGTCACAACACAAACTCTATCCTTTTGTATTTGTGATACAAGATCACACTCAAAAACATGAGATGACATCACATCTGTGCAATCACACCTGTGCAATGTATATTTTGCCACTTTTCTAAACGCACCTCTCTGTGTTTGCCACGATTTTGTTAATGCAGCCTGCTGACAACAAAAAAGAGATTTAGGAGTGGGCAGAATTATGAATCAAGCATTATAATGAACTGATAATTTGTAGGACCAAGCTTATTCAAGAAACTGTTTGTATATTAAGGGGCAAATCTGTTGTACTGCATGACATAATATCCTTGAAAATCAGTTTTTTAAAAGAACTTGTAACATAGCAGAATGGGGCTATTTTGCAAGAGGAGGCAAGCACAGCCCCCACTTTGTATATATCAACAGTGTAGTCCTTTAGAGCAGAGGTTCCAACTTTAAGACTTGTGGACTTCAACTCCCAGAATTCCCCACCCAAGTCTTAAAGTTGCCAAGGTTGGACACCTCCACTCTAGACTTATCAACAGCAAGACTGTAGCATCAGATAAGGCACAAAATATCTCCTGCAATCAACAGAACTACAGATAAATTATAGTCAAACCCCTTGAAATTAAAAAAGAGAAAGAAACACGAGATATTCCTAGGTAGTCCAACTTCCTGCCATTACCATAACCCTAATGAGGGCTTCCTTTTCCTGCCTTGTTTTTAGAGTCCACTTGATTGCGTGGTGATGTGTGAGAGAAGGAAAATGCACACAAAGGAATCTTCCTTGTTTGTTTTAATTAAACTTTAATAACAAAAGGCCACCCAAGGAAGTATATTCTGAGTTCAGAACATGGAACCACAGAGCAAATTCAACTAAAATAAAAGATGAGCCATGTAGAGTAATGTCTCCTATAGCATTCCTCTGGTTTTCATTCTGTTCTGTGGACGTACTGTACATTTGTTATTAATCAACGGTTTGCATTTGAAATGCCGTGAATTTAAAAGCTGAGGAGGCTATTCCATCTGAGCAAGCTATATTAATATTTGCTTGAATAATCTATGCATAATCTATTTAAGATGATGTCTGGCCAGCAGTGTGGTCTTCTTGGCAATAATTACACTCACAGCTGGTGGTTTTAATATGGTTCTGTCCTCTATTACTTTTATGTTGTGTTCCAAATTTTCTTGTTCAGATTGGTCCAGTTCTTCATAGAAACAGATTTTCCACTTTCAGATTCATTTCCATAATTTCTATTTTCAATCACAATTATATATAATGTATTCATTCCTAAATACGTAGTACGGGCCATGTTTCTGAAGTATCTACACAGTTTTTGGAATATAACTTAGCTAATTCCAGACATATCCATTTCTCTCTCTCTCTTTCTTTCCAAGTAGTCCTTGACTTATGATCGCAATTGAGCCCAGAACAGCTGTTGCTAAGTGAGACGGTTGTTAAGTGAATTTTGCCCCATTTTACGACTTTTCTTGCCACAGTTGTTAAATGAAGCACTGTAGGTGTTTAAGTTAGTAACAAGCTTGTTAAGTGAGTCTCGCTTCCCTGTTGACTTTGCTTGTCAGAAGGTCACAAAAGGTGATCACATGACCTACAGGACACTGCAACCATCATAAATATGAGCCAGTTGCCAAGCGTCTGAATCACGTGACTGTGGGATGCTGCAGTGGTCATAAATGTGAAAAACTGTCATAAAACACTTTTTTCAGTGCCGTTGTAACTTCGTGCGGTCACTAAATGAACTGCCTATGTGTGCATGTGTAAAACAAACATTGCAACTCTGCAAAATTATACGTATATATATATACTTTTGCACAGTGCTTTTTTTGTAAAAAAAAAAAAAAAAGGTGCCAGAACTCACAAATGTCATACAACCCGCCTTGCCTACCCTACAAGGTTCCATCCCAAAAAGGTGCCGGAACACCATTCTGGGCGTTCTATGACAAAAAAAGCCCTGCTTTTGCAGATCTGCAATGTTTGTCTACTAATCTTTTGAAGATAATCCTATAAAGAATACATAGTAAACTGCCAAAGTCACCTGAAGAAATGGAACAGATCAGCATGGGACTCCACTTACCAAGAACTATTTTCCCCCTTTCTGATAGTTTTAGCCTCATTTGGTTTCAACACAGAGAGCTAGAGTGGAAAGAATGCCAGTACTAACTGGCTAGAGTTGCATTTTATAGCTTTTTTTTTTTCCTTTCTACTTTTTCAGTTTTTTAGCATTTTGTTTTAGATGGTTCTAAAGCTAAAAACATTAAAAACCTATCAAGTCATGGTTCTCCAGTCTATTTCTATTGTTACTAATTGACCAGCCGAGGAACAGCTGTCAATCTCCCTACTTGCAAAGCATAAAACTAGCCTTTTAAACTTTAATTGCAACCAAAAGAGGCTTTAAAAGTATTAAGACTCTTGCCTGTATGTATTTTGTGGAGATTTGTACTGAAATTGTGTTTAGAATAAATGAATTGTAACAAAGCTTCACTAAAGTATTTGACTAATAAAGAATATTCTATTCTATTCTATTCTATTCTATTCTAAATATAAGGACAGCATTAAACAAATGAGATACAACTAGACTGTCTGGGATATATTTGAATGTTCAGTAAAATGAGTGAGCATTGGTAATTCCAGGTTAAACTGCTAGTACAGAAATAGCACAGTGTGCATATTGGAACAGAAATTTGAAAATTATTTTCTATATCTCTTCCTTTTTGTCTAGTCATCAAGATTTTTACATTCCCGCTATAATATC
This sequence comes from Protobothrops mucrosquamatus, assembly GCF_001527695.2. Taxonomy (NCBI): domain Eukaryota; kingdom Metazoa; phylum Chordata; class Lepidosauria; order Squamata; family Viperidae; genus Protobothrops; species Protobothrops mucrosquamatus. The sequence goes on from NW_015386470.1 coordinate 964,055, forward strand.
TTTACTGGAATAGTTTACATTTCTGGAATAATCAGCAACCTCAAAAATGCTGATTATATCACATTGATGGCTAGAAGCAAGGAAGACTTCAAGAATCTCTTGCTGAAAAAAAAGGGGGAGAAAGTGCAAGAGATGATTTGCTGCTCAATATTAAAAAAGAAAAAGAAAAACCTAAAAGGTCAATAAATAATACCAAGCCCAAAATCTCTATAAATACAGGAGGTAGAGAGGTTTTAAGACTTAAAAGAGATTGGATTGAATGACAAAATGTAGATTTTATTTATATGGCATGCGTTATACTCATTTATATATTGTCTACCCTCAACTTATAGGCTGACTTGCAGTGATTAAGAATAGAATCATTTTTTTTGTTTAAAAAATATGCCGTAGAATAATATTCAAACTTCATACAATTATTTAAAACAAAAATAAACAAAAGTTCAAAGTACAGCTTCAAAACAATAAATCTAAAAATAATTCAATGAAAAAAGTATGTTTAGGATGAGTAACTAAGGAAACATAGCAAAAAAGCATGACTAGAGTGCAGGAAAAAATTGGTTTTTTTAATTTTTACTTCAATAAAAGAGATATAGCAATGCATTTGCAATGCATCTGATACTCAACATCTTCTTCAGTCCTTCCCAGATCTTCTCTACTGCTATCTCGAAAAGAATATAACTCTACTGGGACAAAATGATATGAAATGTTACCATAGAAGTATCTTATTGTAAATATTTCTCCTATAGTAATGCAAAGTAGTGACTCATGAAATGAAAATGGCAACAAGGTTGAAAAAAAACCCCTCAGACTACACAGAATTGTTATGGCATTCTCTATGATTACAAAGTTCATAGTATTTACATCTTTGATTCGCTATTGTTTGGGTTGCAATAAAATATACCTAAATTAACTGTGGACTATACTCTGAGTCAAGCAATATTTTTAGTCTAATCTGAGTGAATATGGCCTGAAATTGCATTCAGTGGTAGACAAGACAACTATTATGAAACAAAGGTTCTAGGCAAGAGGAAGTTCTTCTTTGTCTCTTAAACTTCTGGTGTTCCCACAACATAGTCTATTGAGAATATCCTGTGCTTTGTAGCTTGGGTTCTTTTTATCTGGCTTATAACCCAGCTGCTATATATTATCTTATACATTGGGCCACAAAGGTGCTTTCTATAAGCATGATTGATCCATTACTAGCATCCTTCCCCTCTCATTCACTGCCTTTCAATCTAATGTTTGGAGACCCCGTTCTCAGCCACTTGTACATTTCAGCACTTGAAACATACCAAGAGGGACAATCAGCTAACTAGTATCTATACCCCCTTTTCTGTGTTTCTCTAGCTTTCTTCCCAGTCCATTGTGTTGGCTGATTGTGCTGTCATAAAGATGAGAGTTTGGGGCCTGTTTTGCTCAGGAGAAGGACTGTGCAATCACTAGCTTTATTGCATACCATCCCATCCAATGACCCCTCCCTCTCTTCTCCCTGTTCTTATCATGAGAGCCTATTCAAAGGAAAATTACACCAGACTTCAATTGGAAAGGGAGGGGGAGTGTCCCAATGTTTTGGAGGCTATTCATTGCCGCAGCCACAAAAGGTGAGAACTGAAGAACAAGCCTCTTCTGCTTTAATTGTAAAATGTTTCAAACAAGTAGGGGGGGACCCTATTGAGATCGGGGGTCCCATTTCCCAAAGACAAGCAAGTTCAATAATATACTGGTCAACAGAGTTACCCTATCCGGACAAAGCTTTTGTTGTTTTTTCCCAGAAAGGACTAAAATAACCACTTGGAGATGTTAAACTAAAGCATGGCATTTTAATATGAAAATGGAAGTCTAGGATATTTTGGTCCTCCATCACAATGACTGCCCTCAATTAGATCGCTTAGGGTTGGCAAATTGGTTCCTGCAAGGTCTTCTAATCATAAAAATTAATCCATCCATATTTATAGCAAGTTCTGTTTTTGCCAAGCTGTTTTTGCTCATTTCCATAGTAACAACAAGTGCCTATTTTGGATTGGCGCCATGGTGCAATATTCAAGAATGTTCTTTTCATCCCTTTTTGCAAGAGAGGCTGGTATGAATATTTATATTACACTTTACATTTTGATGGCAACCTCTATATTTTCTCTTGATTGAAAATGTGAATTTTTTATTACACTAAGGACATCTAACGCAGCACTTTTTAGTGCCATTGATAATGATCTCTCATTTTGAGATAATTTTTAATGGTCTTGGTCTCTCAGGGTGATTCATTGGTAGCATCAGCCCAACAATGTTTGGGTTTCAGATATGGAAATAGAGTGGAGAAGAGCAGTGCTTCCTCTTCTCTATTAAAAGAGCTCACCATTAGTTGTGAATCATAAAATCCTCTTAAAAATATAAGTGTTTTGCCTTAAAGGAGTGTTTTTGGGTCAGACAAATTCCCATCAGGTATCTCTAAGAATCATAATTCTTAGAATTGTACATCACAATTGAATGTCCCTTCACTGGGAATCAGCTCTCTCGAATTCCATATGGCTTAATTCTAAGGAGCAAGTAAAGATACAAAGAAGGTGACAAAAGAAAATGGCATCTTCTAGCACAGGGGTCCTCAACCTTGGCAACTTTAAGACTTGTGGACTTCAACTCCCAGAATTCCTCAGCCACTTTTGCTGGCTGAGGAATTCTGGGAGTTGAAGTCCACAAGTCTTAAAATTGCCAAGGTTGAGGACCCCTGTGCTAGTAGCATCCACAACAAATGACAATAGTACCAAATGACAACACATGCTTCCTCACACAAATGACATACTTGTGTCCTGATATCTGAGAAAAGTGCATTGTCACATATTTGACCCCCCCATAGGTGCCCATAACAAGATCAAGAAGTCTTGTGGTTAAGGGAGTAAATGGGATCCATGTCTGCTATAATTATGTACTGTCCCCAACTCCATTAAGGTCAAAGGTAAAAAGAAAAATTACCATTTAATAGTCACTTGACTAGCCCCTTACTTTTCTTTAAAACTGTACGTTCACTTTCCTGATTTAAAATATAATTCGGATTATTTTCAAATGGTATACTTTTAATGTTGACATTAATTAATGTAATGATAAAGAGATTCATTTCCTTTTTTTGTAATATTTTATTGTTTTTCTAATTTTACATTTAAGTATTTAAAAAGCAACGTGGTGGCTGGGTTAATCGATAATTCAATAACATACAAAAATCCTTAGTACAAATCTCAAGCTACCCCATCAAATATTTCCTCTCTTTTTCCTTTAATATCTACTGTCTCATATTTGAACTAATACAGTTCTTATTATATCAATTAAGTAAAAATAGCATTGTTACATTTATCAATATTTTTTTAGCTTATACATATCCTAATTGCTTTAACATTCAATCTGTATAGACAATCAATGTCCTGTTGTTAGTTTTTTCCAATTTTTAGTTTCCCATCAATATTTAAATTTAACATTTGATATTTATAATTTCCAAGTTTTAGGTAAAGTTTTCTTTATCAGAATTTATAACAAAATCTAATATTTAAGATACACATCTTATCTATTTGAGTATATTCTATTTCCCACCATCTTACATCATCTAGTTAATAGTACAGTATAACATCCTTATTTTCAACTAATTTCCAAATGTCTTAAATTTAATGACCAAAATTTCTCCTATTTCAACATCAAATATTTCCTCTCTTTTTCCCTTAATATCTACTGTCTCATATTTAAGCTAATACAGTTCTTATTATATCAACTAAGTAAAAACATGTTTATTACATTTATCAGTAAATTTTAGTGTATACATATCTTAATTACTTTTACATTCAATCTTTACAGACAT